>NW_023234215.1:382728-487052 GCF_002007445.2 Ailuropoda melanoleuca | reverse complement strand
AAAAAAGACCTGAGCTGAGATCAAGAGTCAGACACAACCGAGCGAGCCACCAGGTGCCCCTAAAAAAACCTATTGTTAAAGGAAGTGTGTGCTAGATGATTGGAACTAGGCGTTGTTTTGTGGGTGTTCATTGTACCATTCACTCTACTTCTGTATATATTTGCAATTAGAATTTTTTAATGTTAAATTCATGAAATATAAGATTCTCTGCATTCAAGATATTAGTAATCAAGAATGACGAAGTTTCTCGTGTTAAGTACTAAGACAATAGTGAATAAGGTGAACTTCATTGTCTTTAACCTTAAACAAACAACGGATATTCCTATCACAGTCTATAACCTTGCAACTCAAGAACCAGCAATGTCAGCATCCCCTAAGAGCTGGTTAGAAAAGCAGAGTGTAAGGCTAAACTGCACACCTACTGAATTGAAATCTAAATTTAACAAGATCCCCAGTGACCAAAATGCACATTAAAGCTTAAGAAGCACTATTCGTATGATTGTCTGCGTTTCTTAACGAATAACATCTAGAAAGGACATTCCAGGAAAAGAATCAATGGAGAAACTCTTATAAAGAATTTGCATTTGAATAGGGAACTATAAATTGCCCCCATTTATTTATGTACTAATGAAACATGATATTTAGTCAGGATGATAACATTTAATAAAATACCATGTAATTATTATACCTTTTTTGCTAGGCCAAGATTTTAGGGAAGAATAAGAGTGGTAAATATTCAATCTAGCCAATTCCTCAATGTGACCAGTACAAAGTAAATAAATGAGTAGGCAAGAAATATATTACATTTTAAGAGTGTGTCCTGATGATGTGAGAGTGAGGAATGTTGGATCCAGTCACTACTCTTTCCCTTCAAAAATTCCCACCAGAGA
Organism: Ailuropoda melanoleuca; assembly: GCF_002007445.2. Classification (NCBI taxonomy): domain Eukaryota; kingdom Metazoa; phylum Chordata; class Mammalia; order Carnivora; family Ursidae; genus Ailuropoda; species Ailuropoda melanoleuca. The sequence continues at coordinate 486,162 of NW_023234215.1, read as the reverse complement.
GACATGCAAGGAGAAGTAAGTAATCCATTCATCATTGCTTTCACTTGTTTTTCATACCATGCCATCTGTGAAAATACATGAATTTCGGGAGTACAACTTCGGCTAGAGATCTCTGGCATTTTTAGCTAATGTATCTGGACATACAATAGAAAATTAGCCTTGGTCGTTTGTCTGCCCCAGAGAGGCTCAGACTAGAGACTGAACATCCACCGTCCTTGAGTTTCTCTTTGCCAGGATAGAGATAAGAACATGAACAAGGTGGAGGAAAAGAGGAAGGTAAAGGATCCACATATGGAACACACCCTGCAAAATCCTTCAAAGAGATGTGAATAGGTGAAAAAGACTGACATTGTAGAGAAAGCCTTATTTTCCATGAATCATCAGTGAGGGCTTCATAGAATCTGGATTTTAGATGAGAAAAGGCAAAGAAAACTGAGAAAATCCAAATTTAAGGCAGATTATAATGAATTAATACACAAATGGAAGGTGGGGAAATGAAGGCAATAAATATAGACAATTTCAGTTTGGAATCATAGTAAAAAAAAAAGAATGTGTAGCAGATTAAATGTTCACAGAAACGGGGGGGGGTCTGTTTGTTTTTAAGGTAGGGAAGATCTTAATATATTTGGTTAGCCAATGGGAGGAAATAAATGTGTTTTATTATCCAGTGGTGAGTGAAGATAAAAGTTTAGTGGAAGGAACGAGGTTCTTGAGAAGGTAAATGTGGGAGAATAAGTAGAAAGTTGAAGGTAAAGCATACGGATGATGGTTAACTTTGGAAGGGAATCAGGACACCTCTGTCTTGGAGAAAGCAGGGAAGGAGAGGAGGATTGAAGATACAATCTCAGTTAGATAAAAAGTGAGATCATCTAAGAGTGAGTGGGTTCAGAGGTGTGGTCCATGCAATTGGGGTAGTCTCCTGAAGTGTGGAATGGCATGATAGGGCTACTATACAAAGATAGGGCAACTTTATAATTTATGGTCTGAATGAGCACACTTTTGAGAATGGGGGTTATACAGATGGGATATCTACACAGCAGGTGTCATCCAGATTCTCCTGAGCAAAGGTTGCACATGGTCACCCTAGAAAGGAATCACCACCCCTGTGGAGGGAGCAGCTATTAGGAAGTGAATGGATGTGATGGGTCCGTTCAGCCTCTATGACCCTGTTAGCATTGTTGCCAGTAAAGGGTCAGAATCAGAGAGAGTAACAGGCTCACAGAGTTGGGGAAGAAGTGAAGCTGGAATATTAGAAAGGCAAAAGAATGAGTCACTGACAATGTCTTTGGAATGGGTGGCGATGATCAACTAACATTGTCTAATAGTGCTATCTACAATGTTGGAAGTGTTTGCAAGCCAGTTGCTTAGTGTGAATAGTGAGCAAATGAATTATTAATTTAAAATAATTTAAGTGTAAATAGCCACATGTGGCTACCATTTTAGAAAGAACTGGTTTAGGGGCATCTGGGTTGCTCAGTCAGTTAAGCATCTGATTTCTGCTCAAGTCATGATCTCTAGGTCCTCAGATAAGGCCCCGCAATGGGCTCTCCACTGAAAGGGGAGTTTGCTTCTCCCTCTCTCTCTCATTCTGCCCCTACCCCTGCTCATGCTCTCTCTCTCTCTCAAATAAATAAATAAAATCTTTAAAAAATAATAATAACTGGTTTAAATTAAGCCAAGGGAAAAGTGAAACCAAGAGATTATTGGACTGTAAGGAAAGGGCAGCAAGAGTGAAATAAGTCAATCAGAGAAAGACAATTACATGATTTCGCTTATACATGGAATATAAGAAGCAGTACAGAAGATCATAGGGGAAGGGAGGGAGAACTGAATGGGAAGAAATCAGAGAGGGAGACAAACCATGAGAGACTCTTAACTATAGGAAACAAACTGAGGGTTGTTGAAGGGGAGGTGGGTGGGGGGATGGGGTAACTGGGTGACAAGCAAAAAGTAGGGCACGTGATGTGATAGTTATATGCAACTGATGAATTACTGAAATCTACATCTGAAATTAATGATGTTCTATATGTTGGTTCATTGAATTTAAATTTTAAAAAAAGACAGTGCAGCAAAAGTTGAAGGGCAGGATAGGATTTTATTATGCAGATTTTTTTAAATTTATTTTTTTAGAAAGAGGGCATGGTGGGGAGAGGCAGGAGAGAGAATCTTAATCAGGCTTCACACAGAGCACAGAGCCCAAGGTGGGGCTGTATCTCAGGAACCTGAGATCATGACCTGAGCCAAAATCAAGAGTTGGGCTCTTAACAGACTAAGCCATCCAGGTGCCCCCCTATTGTGCAGAGTTTAGAGTAAGCAAAACTGTATTTAGTTCTGTGTGACGATGAAGCCCAGATGTGACAGTGCTTGATAACCAAAGAAAAAAGTTGGTCAGATTTAAGTGTGAAGTCTGAATATGGGTGGTCACGTGGATGACCCTGGAAATGAAGGGAGTTAGCGGAGCCAGGAGTGGAGGGTGCATTTCACACTAAAGGACTTGAGGAAAGTTATGTGGGTCCCTGAGAACATGAGGTGGATATTAGTTGTGTTCTGAGATTCCTGGAGGAGGCAGTGTGGATCGAGAAGAATGTGGATTCCTGTCTCTGGCCCTGGTGGGGTGGGGGCTGGGGGGGGGACAAAGGGGAAAATTAATTTTTTTTTTTTTACAAAGGATAGTAATGGTGATGGTTAAACCTTTTTTTTACAATCTATACTATTTAATTGGTAATTTATTAACAAGTATTTAAACTGAATTGAGTGATAAGTTATATTAAACAACAAATAAATAATCTTATTTTCCAGATCTGCTTTAACTTTGGAAATGGACTCCATTTAGAGGTAAGGAACCAAGGGGATTATTTCTGTCTTTTGCACTCAGAGGCTTAATTTCATGGAAGGCAATTTGGCTATGATTTACCAGATTAAAAATGCACGCTCCCTTAGACATAGCCATTCCCACCCAGTGAAGGGCACAGAATATGTGCCTAGGGATGTTCAAAGCAGCATTTTGTGACAATCTAAATGTTCGTTGATAGAATGGTAAAACAACTTAGCGTACATGAAGAATGTCCATGATGAGGTACTGAATGAAAAATCAAGGGGCAGAATAAGAGGTGTGGTATAGTTCCATTTTTTTGGACAAAGAGCTTTATTCAAGTGCTGCAACTGTATGGTCATAAGACAAGATCATCAGGCAGTTACCAGTGAATACTCCAAAGTGTGAGAGAAAAAGTAGAATGAAGTTTTATATTTCACATTATAAACTATAATGTTATTTTGCTGTTTTGCTACATAATTTAATTTTTTAAGTTCTAGAAAAATTTTTTCACCTAAAAACAAAAAAAAATCAATGACCTAGTGATAACCAGTATATTCTGAAAAAAATACATGTTATGTAGAGCAGCAAAATAAGTAAGGTGATAAACCTAGTATAATAATCATTTCTGAACTTAATATACTAGGTCAGCTGTATTGAAACTTTCCTTGCATAAAATGTTTTTCTATTAAAGCCCAACCGAAAATATACAGAATATATCTCTTCTACTTAAAGTTCTGAAAACAAAAGACGGATTATTTAATCCTTTATCTCATTCTTTAAACAATAAATTCATTAACGGACAGTTTCACTAGGTTTTAGTTAAATCGATGCCACAGGGTAGTTACTCAGATTTAGTTTTAAAACATTTAATAATTCATTTCTAAACTATAAGCCACCCCAGAAAAATGAACTTCATTTTCAGTAAGGAAAGAATATTTTTGACACACTATATTATTTTTTGATTTGCCTATTTGTATGGTCACTCAATTACTCTGGGCTGTTAAAAGAACAATCTAACGATCATAAATCTTGAAAAGATCTGGTTGGCTTTATTCAATGATTCGTGAATAGGGAAGCATCCAGTCTAGAAAATAGTTGTACAAAGCGAGAGGGTTTTGTAGACCCCAGCTCCCAGAAAATAGGAAGTTACACTGGGTATTTGCTGATCGGTTAGAACAGAATCACTTTGGACCTGGGGCAGATATGATACAGTCCTGAGCAGGTCAGTGCTGACTGCTTGGCCTAGGCCTTCCTTTTCTGGGAGAGCCAAGCACAGAAATTTAGTTAGGTTCCAATGTATTGATGTGGAGCTTAGCATAGGTGACTCCATCTTGGGCCTTAGTCTAGACGCTTCAACAAGCCTTTTAACTCTTCACTCTGGGAAATCTGTTCTTACTGATAAAAGCAAAACTATACCATTCTCCTGATTTAGAGACAATTTCTTGAGTGCCTGCGGAGTTTGTTAGAGTGTATATACTTCCTCTTTGAAAATGAACCCCATTAAAAAATATGAAATTTATACTTTAAGATATGCATGACAATTTTTAAAGTTTTAATAAATTACAGAATACCATACTAATGTTTTAGGATACTTAATAATTGTTTGACAATATTTTATTGTTGTAGGTCTTAAACACAGGAAATGACAATGCTCTGCTTCCTAAGCACACTCACTCAGTGCGGCAAAAGCGTGCCTGGATCACCGCCCCCGTGGCTCTTCGGGAGGGAGAAGATCTGTCCAAAAGGAATCCGATTGCCAAGGTACCTTCTACGGGGGCGCCTGGATGGCTCAGTCATTAAGCGTCTGCCTTCGGCTCAGGTCATGATCCCAGCGTTCTGGGATTGAACCCCACATCGGGCTCCCTGCTCAGCAGGAAGTCTGCTTCTCCCTCTCCCACTCCCCCTGCTTGTGTTCCCTCTCTCGTTGTGTCTGTCTCTGTCAAATAAATAAAATCTTTAAAAAAAAAAAAAGTTACCTTCTATAGAGAAATAGGAAATATATGTATATTATTGAAATATAATGGGAGAAGACTTTTATGTTCATTTTTAAATTTAAGGAGAATAATATAATGTACTTACTGAGTCTTTTAATATTCTATATTATTCTATGATTTGGGGATTTGATTCACCTAAGAGTCAGGACTCTGACACTAGTTGAATCTTTGTTTAAGAGAGAGGGCTACAATACTCAAAAAAGGATATTATATGTAGAGGAGGAAAGGTTCTTTTTCCTGCTACCCTCCCTAAGTTCTCTCACTGGTGCCCTATAAATTGGACTGACAGAAGACAGATTAGCAGGAGAATAACAGACAAGTTTATTAATGTGCGTATTGCTCCTGTAACACATGGGAGTACCCAGAGATGAATAATTCAAAAGTTTGGTTAGAATTGGGGCTTATAAAGCATCTTAGCAAAGCAATAGTAAACTTTTAGAGAAGTGACAAGACAAAAGAAAAGGTCCTTGAATCTCTCGGGATGGAAAATTGTGGGAGGGTAAATATATGGGGAACCAGTGACAGAGAAAGACTAGTGAAGACAGTTCATTACGTGGATGCCTGATGCCATATCTAAGCTGATAAGGGTCTAAAATTGTCTCTGATGATTAAAATTCGTCCTTCCTGGTAGAGAAGGGAGGGTGGACACCTTTTCAAATTTATGGCCTGCTTTTAGGCACATAGGGGAAGGGCAGAAAACTTTCTTGAATCTGCTTTTCAGTTGCCTTCAGCTCAAAACAATCCTACACCAAAGTGACCTCTTTGGGGACAGTATATTCTGCCACCCTAAATAAAAAGTAATTTTCAAAATGTAAAGAACTGGTGCTTAATAGGATGACCATACATCCTTGGTGTGTACCCATTGTCCTGGCCTAACAATTAATAGCCCCCTTTTTAAAGTGTCCTATTTTTTGATAAATTAGATGGTAATCCGGCTAGTATGTATCCCAGACTTAGCATTCACACCTGAGCCCTTGATTTTTCCCCTAAAGCTGTCCTGCATCAGTTCTCCCCATGTCAGTCAATGGCACTATAATTCTACCCAGTTTTTCAAAAATGTAGCAGGCACTATCAATTCTACCTCCAGAATATATTCCAGATCTGCTCACTTCTCTCCACGGCCACCCCCATCGTCCAAGTCCGTGTCATCTCTGACCTGCGATAGCAAAAGAGCCCCTGACTTTGTCTGCCTGCTTCATTCTTGCCATCCCCCACCCTGCCACAGTCCATTCTCCAGAAAGCAGCCAGAGTGATCTTTTAAAAAGACAAATCAAAGCATGTTCACCCCCTTAGCAAAGGCCTTTCGATGACTTCCTGCTGCAGTGGAAGGAATATTCTTTACTCTGACCTATAAGAGCTCTAAGACGAGACCTCCTCTCTTACCTCAGCTTCTAACAGCCCCCATCTCCCACTTTCCTACATCCCTAAACCAACACAAACTCTTCCCAACTCCTCGCCCTTCACCCTTGCTGTTCCCCGTGCCTGGAGCTCCTTCCCCAAGGCTACTTGCAGTATCTCACAGTATCAAGCCTCCTCCCAAGTGTCATCCCCTAAAAGAGTTCCCTTTTCTGCCACACCCCATCTCTCTATCCCTTCACTCCCATTTCAGTCTAGTTATAGTGCATTGTACTACATGGCATGCCATACATGGCTTGCTTGTAGTCTGGCTCCCTTGTAGAGTGTAAGCTCACTGGGGGTAGGGGCTTAGTTCTTAGGCTTACAGCTCATGCCCTGGACCCCAGGCAATACCAGCATCCAGTGGGGGGGCGGGGGTCAGGAAACATTTGTGTGAATGAATACTTGTTCATATCCAAGTGTTATCTTTATCTTTCCGACACTATAAATATCATGCATGAAGAGCTCCTTCAAAGGAAGAGCAGCTACAGAACAGAAGACAATGATTTCCTCTGTCTAGCAACAGGTTCTTTTCATAAAAGCCTTCTAAAATCCAAATTTTTAATTATGGCTTTACATAATAGTATGGACACAAGCAATTAAGTTTGCTGGTTTGGTTTGGTTTTCTGAGGTGTGTGAGTCATTCATACATTTTTTCAGTAGGTTTCTCCAAAATGCATGGATTCCTTGGGATTCAATGAACATTAGTTGTTCTTAGTAATCTTAATTACATGAGTTGTTACATATGCAAAATTTACATAAAAAGTAAAAGATCTTGTTGAATTTCCCCAACTTTCCACATTCTTTATGTTGAGGTAATACTATCAACAGTATAGTATCCTCTAAATCTTAAGAAATTCTTAAGTACGTGTATACTTACATACTCTTATGTATACGTATATATAAACAAACAGTTATGTCCACACACAGTTTTGTTTTATTTTTAACCTAAATAGCATGATGTAATATATAATTAGTACATGAAGATCTAGAATACTACACACACACACGCACACATATGCACGTGTTTGTGTATATATATGTATATACTTGGCAAAAAACAGAGACATACAGAAGTACAAGAGAAAGACAAAGACAAACAGAGAGAGACAGAAGTTCAGTGAAGGGTAATCATGGACTGCACCAGGTTCACCATTCCACTCCAGGAGCAGAGCTGGTGTAGCAGGAGGTTGGAGGCCCCCCGTGTGCTGTCTCCTTGGTCATTCTCAACAGCAGTTCCCCAGCCCCAGTGCATGTTGGGAAACCTATAGGAAGGAACTGTAACTAATTCTGGACAAAGAAGTGACTGGGTAGGTGAGTGGCGATGGCTTCTATGATGTCTGAAGAAGAAAATTAAGGAACCAGTAGGGAGCCATGGAGACATATTTACTAATGAAGAATGACAGACACGAATGAAATTGCTAATAGAAAAAGAAGATGACGGCTACAGAAGACATTTGAAATGGGTTAGATGCATGAATTTCCTGAGGCATTCCAAACAGGGAAGGCGCTTGACTTTTTTAATCCTTCTATAGAAGGATGCCTTATTCATACTTTCCAGATGATCAAATGGATTTATAGAAGTGATTTTGACACTGCAATTTTTTCCTTCATGTGCTGAATATAAACTTTATTTTATTTTATTTTTAGAGAGAGAGTGGGAGAGGGGCAGAGAGAGAGGGAGAGAGAATCTCAAGCAGACTCCACACCCATAGCAAAGCCCGACACTGGGCTCAGTCTCATGCCCCTGAGATCATGTCCTGAACCAGAATCAAGAGCCTGATGCTTAAATCACTGAGTCACCTGTGTGCCCCTCCTCATGTACTAAATTTAAAATCTGTCTTCCCGGGGCGCCTGGATGGCACAGCGGTTAAGCGTCTGCCTTTGGCTCAGGGCGTGATCCCAGCGTTATGGGATCGAGCCCCATATCAGGCTCCTCTGCTGTGAGCCTGCTTCTTCCTCTCCCACTCCCCCTGCTTGTGTTCCCTCTCTCGCTGGCTATCTCTATCTCTGTCAAATAAATAAAATCTTTAAAAAATAAATAAATAAATAAATAAAATCTGTCTTCCCAAGATATACCCCTAATGATATCTCAGTTTCATAGCAACCCTAAGAGGTAGGCAGTAGTGTCTCTCCATTTTACTGATAGGAACACTGAGGCACAGAGAGGTTAAGTAACTCTTAGTATCACGTAACCGGTAAGTGGCTGAGACAGGATTTGAACCCAGGTTTTCTGACATCAGCACATCTTCCCTTGAGGGCTTATGTACTCTCCCTCTCTCCTATCAATATTATGACAACTTCAGAGGGAAATTTTCCATTAAAAATATGTGCATTTAAGTTACAGAGAGCTTAACTTGGGGCATTCTTCTGTTATTTTTATGTTAGATACATTCTGATATTGCAGAAGAAAAAGGACTAAAAATTACATACAAATATACTGGAAAAGGGATCACAGAACCACCATTTGGTGTGTTTGTCTTCAATAAAAACACGGGAGAATTGAACGTCACCAGGATTCTTGATCGAGAAGAAACGCCAAGTTTTCTGGTAAGAAGAACCGTTTTACATTAATTAGTTTGTAGTTTTTCTTTGGTAATAGTTATGATTTGTTTTTGCATTGTGGTAATTTAATTACCTTAGCTTAACATTTAATCTCTTCTATTATTTATGTCATGATTTCAGCTAGTTGGTTATGCTTTGGATGAAAGAGGAAACAACCTGGAGAAACCATTAGAACTTCGCATTAAAGTTCTTGATATCAATGACAATGAGCCAGTGTTCACACAGGACGTCTTTGCTGGGTCTGTTGAAGAGCTAAGCGCATCAGGTCAGAGTTTGTTAATTTTATGAATGAGTATCACCAGTCATGTTAACCCCATAATGTATCTGAACACTAAACCCTATATCTTGATGGAGGCTGAGTACTACCCACAGGACAAATGGTCATAAATCTATCACTCTAGGTTGGGAACCGCTTTTTCTGTGATACGTTCTAAAGGCTTTACATGACATCTTTTTTTACCCTCAGAACAGATATGGTAGATCGATGTGATGGGTTAGGTTTCTGTAACAACTGTGCTGCCTTGTAGATGGAAAGCAGCCATAGACAACATGTAAACATATGGGTGTGGCTGTGTTCCCCATAAGATGTTATTTACAGAAACAGGTGGCTGGCTGGCTTTGGCCCACTGGCAGTAGTTGGCTGACCTTTGACTTATATTATTTCTGTTGTCTGCCCAATGCAGTGGTCCATGTGAAGACTTGCAGGAGAGATTTCTTTTTGATCATAATATAAAGAACAGCTATGCTTCTCCTGAATTGTTCTTATTTTACTAAGCATGTATTTGTACCTGCCCATCCTTCTTTCTTGTATTGATTATTAGAGCTATTATAAATAAATTTGCAGCGGTGCCCTCTTCTTATCTTTCCTATTTCTGCACCCCATTCACCCTTACTTTCTCATCCAATTCAAGTTTTTCATCTTGGTAAACTGTGATTTTGATAAGCACTTGAAATCCTTTTGTGAACAGGCTGAAATTATAAAGAGAATAATAATGTACAGAACTTGTGCTTAAAGTTGTTTCACCTTGGAGACCTGTGTTTCTAATGCCAGATACCCTTGTGATGAAAATCAGTGCAACAGATGCAGATGAGCCCAATACCCTGAATTCTAAAATTTCCTATAGAATCGTATCTCAGGAGCCTGCTTATCCTCCAGTGTTCTACCTAAATAAAGACACAGGAGAGATTTATACGACCAGTTTCACCTTGGACAGAGAGGTGAGTTGGTATTTTATGTTGCTCATCTTTTAAGCTCTTCTTTATCTTTTCAGGTTGTCCTTTCCCTTTCTTTTCTAATTTTCTTACTTTCTTACATAGTCTTCATTTATAGGATAACTCCTAGAAATACCCTCTTCTCGCAGTGTGCAGTCCAATATGGTAGCCATTAGCCATATTGACCATTGAGCACTTGACCTGTGATTCACCCAAACTGAGATGTGCTATAAATGTAAAAGTCACCAGCTTGGAAAGACTTAGCATGAATAAAAAATGTAACACATCACCTTAGTAATATTCTGTTGATTGCATGTAGTATTACCTTTTTTTTTTTAACTTTTTAAAATCTGACTGTTGGAAAATTTAAAATTGCATACGGACAGCTCTGTTCTAGGGCCTCTCCAGTCAGGATTCTGTTTGCTAGAACGTCCTAATGCAGTGTTCGTAATTTGTGCTTCTGTAATGAAACATCAGGAATCTCCTCCACGGCCAATACAGATGCAGAGGGAGGAACAGAGACTGACATAGGAGTCCTACTTAGGATAATAGAAATACTTGTAAAGGAAAGAATTGTTGTAAATCCCAAATTGGAGGAGAATTTCAATGGGATTCCAGGCAGGCTATTCTCAAACATTTCACTTTTTTATTTCTAACTCAAAGGGAAAATTTGAGATAAAAACAGGAAACAGGAGATTTTTAAATGCTACATAGATGAAGGTTTTAACAGTGTGCACGAGGAAAATGTGGATAATCCTAAGAACACTGTATTGTCAAACATAAATCATCGTCCAGGGGCAGTCACTGTATTTTGTATTACTTGGGAAAAATGATTTCGCTTTGGCCAGAGAAGAAGATTGTGCCCAACATGGCTAACAGGATCTCTGTAGAATTAAAGAATATTATTACTCCTAAAATTCTAGTCTGTACTTTTTACATCAAACTAGAATGGAAAGCATTATTTTTAACTATCCTGATTTGTGATAAGCTGGTGTCTGTGAAGTAGGGCAAGTTTAGCCAATAATGATGTCTGTCACTTAGCGGGCGTCTACTGTGTCCCAAGTGCTATTCAAAGCATTTTACATAGATTAATCCATTTAATCCAACTAAAAACTCTGTGAGGCAGATCCAGTTATTCTCCCCATTTTACACAGAATGAAACCAAGGGTCAAAAGGATTAAGTGTATATCCAACACAGCTAGTAAGTGACAAAATTGGAATCCAAGCAGGTGGCTCCAGGGTCTCAGTTGTCCTGACTTGCACTGAGCAGTTCTGTCCCACATAGGACCCGCATGCATTGGCACTGGCTGCCCCTGCTTTTTCTTAAACTCCAGCTATCCCTAATGGAGCCATTATAAGGGGACCATGTGGAAGAGAAGGGCTCACTTTGGAGTAGCATGTGAGACATCATTCTCCAGGACAAGTTCTCTAAGAATCACACCTCTTAGAATGTATGGACAAAGTCAACCCCATTTTTTCCCCGCCGGCGAACTTTTCTTGGGGACTAGGTTTTCCTTGCTTAATTCTTAGCTAAAAATGAAGAAAGAACCAATTCCTATAACCACCCCCGTCACTTCCATATAGAGCAAACTACATTTTGAATGGCACTCCTTTGTGCACAGACTATTTTAAGGAGAGACTCATTTCCTGATAATGTCACCAGTGACATATTTAAGAATTTGACTACCAACAACTTCTCTAGGCTTTTTCTGGCTTCTAGAAATGCTCTGACGGCAACTAAACAGCATCTTTGCATGCATAACAGATCATAAAACGTGTTTATGAATAAAGTATACTGTGGTTCCTTCTCTTAAGGATGAAATGAACTAGAAAGACAGATTTGGGAGTGATTCACTTTCACCCCAGATGGGTATTTTTCATTGTCTTGCAGGAACACAGCAGCTATACTTTGACGGTAGAAGCAAGAGACGGCAATGGACAAGTAACAGATAAACCAGTAAAGCAAGCTCAAGTTCAGATTCGTATTTTGGATGTCAATGACAATATACCTATAGTCACAAATGAAATGGTAACTATCATTTTTATAACAGATATATCTACTTACTCATGTTTTTGTCCTGCCTAAGAATATATCACTTACATTTGTGCTACATTAAAAGAAAAACCCTATGTTCATGTTTTGCAGACTGAAGGGGTAGTTGAAGAAAATCAAGCCAATGTAGAAGTTATGCGCATCAAAGTGTTCGATGCAGATGAAATAGGCTCTGATAATTGGTTAGCGAATTTTACAATCGTATCAGGAAATGAAATGGGTTATTTCCACATAGAAACTGATACTCAAACTAATGAAGGAATCGTGACCCTTATTAAGGTAAGTATTTAGTGTTCAAAATTGGAATGGGAAAAGTTGGTGCAGAGGAAGAAATGATTGTACTAAAGACTGCCTTACGTACTCAACCAACACCACAACTGTTTGAGATTGGAGACCCCCCCTATTTGCCCAAGTTCTGTAGTTAGTAAATGGTCACACTACAGTCCAAATTCAGATCAGGAAACTCGAACCCTAATCTGACAACATGATACCAGCATCATTATTGCTCAACACACTTCCTGTCTTGCTTGCAGCCCGTGTCTGACTAGAGCATCCTTATATCATGACCTCTTGCCTCTACTAAGTATCCCCAATTGACTATATCTTATTTGATCAACTTAACATAAAGCCAGACCTCATTAATAGCATCTAAAAACAAAAGCTGTGATAATTTGACAAAACTCGAATCCGGTTGTCCTCATACTTAAATATGCCTAAGAGTCACTTGTAAAATTACATGGCCCAAATGCAGATTCCTGGGCCCCGTCACCAAGTCTGATGGGGTGGAGCTCAGGAACTTGCCTTTATAACAGAAATCCACTTGTGATTGTAATATAAGCAGTGTGAGGGTCACCTTTTGAAACACAGTGTTCTCACTTCTTGTGCTTAATTGAATCAGTGAAAGAAAAATAGTCCTATTAAGTGTATGGGTCTTATACCTTTGAAATTTATTACCCCCACAGAATTTTTTTATACAAAAATTATAATTATAGAATGGGTTTTTATCTAGCATTATAAGTAAGAAAGAATATCCGTGTATTTTTAAATGGCTTACGATAAAATTGCCTTATCAGATTTTGAAATAAAACGCAAAGCTACAGCTTTCAAAATACTATTCCATTGATCACACACAGACAGAGGTTAATTCCAGAAGTTTCTAAACTTTCACAAAAACTTACTATATGACAGAGTAGGTAAAGTCTAACCACAGGAAGAGGAATAATAATACTATAAATATATAACAGAATAGAGATATATTAACTTGAATTTTCACGGTAATAATTATGTGCACCATTTATTAATAGGCTATTTATTGTATGCACTTAGACTACCACTTTGTAAAGCAAAGGAAAAGAGAATACGATTACCTCATGTTTAAAGGGAAGACATATTTTATGATTATGCAAGAAGTGGATAATGGCATCAGAGACAAATAGATTTGCTTACTTATATAGAAGTAAGCAATCCTCTTAGTAGAAAGTGAGTGCAATCTTGCTAGATGCTTAAGACAAAAAGCCAATAACAGATAAGGAGAAAGTCAGTGATGAATGATAGAAGTTCTAGAGGTATTCTCACTCTACCATGGTAGCACAAAAAGGGATACAGTTATTTCTACCAAAGGAGGCATAGCAAAAAATAGTAAAATTAACATTAATGTGACATCAGCAGATTGAGAAAATTATAAATATACTGTCTCAATTATATAAAGAATTGCTTCTAAATTTTAAGAGCAATAGTCAGTTTCTGTTCAAAGGAAGTTAGAAAAAGAAGATATACAGATAGCAAATATGTACATAAAGGATACTCAGCATCATTAGTTATTGGGGAAAATACAAATTAAAGCTAGAAGAGTTAGCACAATGCATCTACTCAAGTGACTATAATCAGAAAGACTGACAACACCAGCAATCGGCAACATTAAACAGAAACTGGAACTCCTATCTCTTGCTGGGGAAGCATAAAATGATACAGCTAGTTGAGCAGTTTTTTAAAACAAGTAATTACTCAGTGACCCAAAGATATAGTCCTAGGTGTCCACCCAGGAAAAATAAAAGCATATATTGTAACAACTTGTATGATGTCAGTGGTAACCACTTATCCTGGTGAATACTGCATAATGTGTAGAATTGTCAAATCACTGTGTTGTACACGTAAGACTAATAAAACATCTGCATGTCCAGAAAGAAAGAAAGAAATACATCTATACAAAAACTTCCATGCAAATGTTTATAAGCAGCTTTTATTCATAATAGTCGAAAGCTGGTAAAAATAAAAATATCCATCGGCTGATGAAGAGATAAAACTCAGTGTATCGGCATAATGGAACGCTATTGGTTAATAAAAGGGAATGGAGTACTCATACTACGACATGGGTGAATCTCAAAATCATTATGCTTTGTGTAAGAAGCCAGACACAAAATGCTACATATTGTATTATTTTATCTACGTGAAATTTTTAGAAAAGCAGAACAATGGCTATAGACATGGGTTATGCAGGGCTGGGGCTGTGAGTGATGACTGACTACAAACAGGCAGAAAGGAACTTCTGGGGGTAATGAATATGTTCTATAACTGGATGGTAGTGACATTTGCAAAACTGTACACTTTTGCTAAAAATCATGTTGTACACTTATAATGGGTGAATTTTATTCTATATAAGTTATACCTCAATAAAGCTGTCAAAAGGAGAACAGATACTTTATTATTTTTTTAAGATTTTATTTATTTATTTGACAGAGAGAGAGCACAATCAGGGGGAGCAGCAGGAAGAGGGAGAGGAAGAAGCAGACTCCCTGCTGAGCGGTGAGCCTGACTTGGGGCTTGATCCAAGGACCCTGGGATCATGACCTGAGCTGAAGGCAGATGGTTAACCGACTGAGCCACCCAGGTGCCCCAAGAACAGATACTTTGAACTGTGGAAATACAGATAATATTTTATCACATGATAAAAAGCCACAGCTTTGTTAACAAATTAACAAATACATTTGAAATCTTTAATGCTATTAAAAGTAGCAAAAATGGAAATGATAAAATACGTTGACAGATTTAAAAACATAGAGGTATTTGCCCTCATTCATTGTTCATGAAATGAATGAAAATCTTTTTTTGTTCTCTTTGGAGAACTATGGCTATATATAACAAACACCATGAAACAAGTTTTTATGGCCCTAGTACCTAGCTCATTTTTTAGCACTGTTGTGGCCTTCCATGGTCTTTGAATACTAATGACATCTGGCTGAAATATTTTATTTCACATCCAGCATACATCATGCTATTAAAACAAGCATGTCAAATGCAACAGCAACTTAAGAAAATAACTTTCACAAGGATTCTACAATCACAAAGAGTGTATTTTCTCTAGTCATTTTCTGTTGAGTCCTTGCCTCAACACCCTAGTGGCCCATTTTAAAAAGAGGACAGAAGTTCTTATCCATCCAGAACCCTACAAAAAGGAACACGATTTTGTAATAAATCATTGAAAAACAAAGTGAACTGGTTTGCAGTAATTCATGTAAACACATGTAATACATTTACTGTTATACTGAAGAAACAAGCAAAAGTGACCCTTGCATCTAAATGGTCAGGACCCCTAGAAATAAAAATCAACAGGATCTAAATAAACTTTGACTAGGTATTTCTTTTCATAGTGGGATATAGCTCAACAGAGGAAAAATAAATTTGTGTAAAAATGTTCACAGCAGTATTAATTATATTTAAAAATTACACAATAGTCCAAATGCATAATAGTCAAATGGCTAAGTAAATTAAATATATCTAAATAGTAGAATACCGTAAAAATGTTTATAAAAAGAAAATGGACAAATTGGAACATAAAATATGTATTCAGTGATACACTAAGTATATCAAATGTACTTTATAAATTTCACAAAGGGGGCACCTGGGTGGCTCAGTCGTTGGGTGTCTGCCTTCGGCTCGGGGTGTGATCCCAGCATTCTGGGATCGAGCCCCATATCAGGCTCCTCTGCTATGAGCCTGCTTCTTCCTCTCCCACTCCCCCTGCTTGTGTTCCCTCTCTCGCTGGCTGTCTCTCTCTGTCAAATAAATAAATAAAATCTTTAAATAAATAAATAAATAAATAAATAAATTTCACGAAGAACACTATTTGGAGGAAGGTTAATCTTTTATGGCATTAATAGCAAACCAGATATTAATAAACATTATGCTAAAAGGGGGGGAATAGGTTCTTTGTTTAAAGAAATTTGAAAACCCTTGGGTTTAGGCAAGTTAAACCAGGAGGTCTCAGCTTTTTGGTATGCTTATGTGCAGTGAAAGTCTATACTAGGGGGACAGCCGTCTGCTACCACTAGGCATGTAACCCTTTTCACCAGAACAAACCCATAGAACACATTTTAAGGAATATTATATTGCATGACCATTAACTTTTTTCAATAAAGTAAAAGAATCACTTCAGATGGTTAAATATGTGTGTGTGTGTCTATATAATATCTTTTAAATAATTTGGACTTTAAAAAGATAAATTGGGGCTGCACCCTAAATCATCCTTAACCTTGATGAATCTCCAAATTGACAGACTTTTCAATTGCTTGGTATCAGTATGAGTTAGAATGCTGAGGGCTGATGCATTCCTCATATGTTAAATTGTTACATCTAACATTAAAACTGTACGTGTATGTGTGCTCTGTGTGTGTTCTAGTTGTTTTCTCTTTTGAAAGAATGAATTCCCTTTGCTTTTGTCTTCCTAGGAAGTAGATTATGAAGAAATAAAGAATCTTGATTTCAGCATTACTGTCACCAACAAAGCAGCTTTTCACAAATCAGTTAAGAATAAATATAAGGCTACATCCATTCCCTTCAAAGTAAAGGTGAAAAATGTGAAAGAAGGCATTCATTTTAAAAGTAGCACAATCTCAGTTCATGTTAGCGAGAGCATGGATAAATCAAGCCAAAGCCAAATAATTGGAAAATTTCAAGCTTTTGACGAAGACACTGGACAACTAGCCCATGTGAAGTAAGAGATGGTTATGAATATATTTCCTTATTTTAAATTACTTTAAATGCCTGCCTTCAAAAAATCATAATGAAATTTGAAAACTTTATTCCTTCCTCCCAGCATTACAATCCCCCAAAAGTCTGGAGATTAAATTATCCAGAGTTGTACGTGCAACTGAGAGTCAGGGAGAAATTTCTCCCCAGACCACCTTGCCTCCACCAGTTGAGTGTGAGGCAGAGACTAGGTGCTTCACCTCAAAGTAATTCTGGCTAAAGAAAGCTGAAAAGCAACAAAGAGAAAGTTCAGAAAGAAGTTTACTGTCTTATTCTGTCTAAACCTGTCTTATTTCCTGAGATAAAGCATTAGAGGCAAGAAAGTAACAAATACAGTGTCTCCACCAGTTGTAGGGTTATTAAGTTACTCTCCAAAGGTTTACCCCAAATTTAAGGGAGACTTGACCAAAAGCTGTAGGACAGATTACAGAACAACTTGCAACTGGGTTTGTAGGCGAGAAACGATCGCCCTTGCATATGTCTTGGGTATATTACAGAAATACAGAAGCTTGCAAATAAGTATGATGTGCAGTAAAGAGAGGGGGCTTTTAGTACAGTTTCAAGAAAGTAAAACTATTTCAAACTAATCCCTATAACAAGAACATAGATAATGAACCAAAAATTAAGCTTGAAAGAGTTGTAGATTACTAGAGATCATCAGTTTATCCAGAAGTGAAAATTATTTTTATGTTTTTTTAATAACAGATATGCCAAATTGGAAGATGTAGACAACTGGATCTCTGTAGATTCTGTTACATCTGAAATTAAACTTGTAAAAATTCCTGATTTTGAATCCAGATATGTCCGAAATGGTACATACACTGCAAAGATTTTGGCAATATCCGAAAGTAAGTTACTACATATATATTTTTCTTGGTTATGTGTATCTAAATATTATTTTGGAACGTCCAAGACCTTCATTTTGTTCTTGTAGGAAAACCAAATCTCTCCAATGGATAAACCTTCACATTTCTATTCATTTAGTGGATTAAAAAACCATTACTTGATCTGAATATTAAACCACATCTAGGATGGAAAGGGCCATAATTTGTTAGTTCCTTCTCAAATCGGAAAGAGAATTCAAACTCTGTCTGTTGTCAGCAATATGGGTAGCGTATACATATTTCTTCTTTCTCGTTTTTAAGGTTATCCAAGAAAAACCATCACTGGCACCATTGTTATCACAGTGGGGGACATCAATGACAACTGTCCCACGCTGATTGACCCAGTGCAGACTCTCTGTGATGACATGCCGTACGTGAATGTGACCGCAGAGGACCTGGATGGGTCCCCAAACAGTGGGCCTTTCAGTTTCTCCATCATTGACAAACCAGCTGGAACGGCAGAAAAATGGCAAATAGTACACCAAGAAAGTAAGCAAAATCATTGGACTACATTTTTAAATATTAAACCTGAGAGAAATCTAAAATCGTTGTAATACAGGCTGTGCTTTTTTTTTTTCATAAATTATATTTCTGATACGATTTTGTAGAGAAGTTTAACAAAATGATGTTCTGAAGCTCAGGTATAGTGTCTTTCATTGGCCTATAGTAAATGCCCCATTTGCAGTCACAGAAGAGGGAGAGAAGAAAAATAACCTGATGTCTTAAAGATAGCTGGGTATTCCCTAAGTCACTCCTGAAGTCGTTGTTTTGTCTTACGAGGAGTACCTGGCCTGTCTAAGCACAGCATCAGAGTAGATGCCTTCTAAAGTCTTAAGCTATGATAACAATTCCATTAAAATAATATTTATGAATGACTCACTGTGTATGAGGCACTCTGCTGGCCCTTCATAGGCATTATCTCATTTAATCCTTTAATCTATAACATGATGCCCTGATTAGAGCTGGGAAATCTTGGCTTACTTAGAATTAAGTAGCTGTTCAAGTCACAAAGCTGGTCAGTGATGGACACAGTATGAAGAAGGGTCTACCTGACCCCTCCCCCATTCCAGGTGACCCTGGATGTATATCCATGTCTTAGACATATCCCCCTTGTTGATATGAGCTTCTGGGTGTTCTCCAGGGTGGTTTTGAATGCCACAGACTATCCAGGAGACTATTTTGTTTTAAACAATTAGTGTTTATTTTAGAAAAGTTTCAAATATAATATCGAAGTTTTTCTTAATTAACAAATTCATTGTTAAGTCTAACAGATTTTTACAGCCATTTTAAGAAACTTTGAATAGCGTTTGGTCCAATTTACAGAGTAAACAAACACCTTCAACATCTCAAACTACATTTATAAATTTAGCATATTTCAGTTTTTGCCCATGTATTTCAATGATCTGAATTAACAAATCAAATGCATTGTCTCACTTCTTGTGAACCCTATACTTCTAAAATTCCAATAAATGTGACTTGTAAATACACTGAACCTGAAATCCTCTTAGGGTCCAATACTAAACAAACCAGTGATATTTCAACCTACAGCTACAAGGCCAAATCAGTAACATAATCACACATTTTAAATTGGAGTTACAAAGCTGTCACGTGAAGAGGGCTAAGTTTCCTAAAAATGATGCAAGTATAAAAACACAGTATAATTCCCTTATGATACAAAAATATTAAAACTATGTCTTTAATTTGCTTAAATATTCTGTAACTAATTTTAAATCTTCTTGGGTTTATGTGCTCACTGACAGAACATAGTTATGGGCTCAGTTAACTGAAGTTGCCTCCCCTCTGAGGATGACAGTCACCTTCGTGACTAACAGAGGCTACTTAAGATCAAGTTTTCAGCTAGCATGAGCCCTGGGTGGCAGACAGATGGTTCCTCTTAGGGTGATTAAGTCACAGGCCTCAAAACTTTAAAAGTGGTTGGTCTTCTTGTTCGGCGTCTAATTCTGTACTCACAGAAGTCTGGGACTCCAACCCAGGCTGAATGCTTGATAGGAGCTGGCCTTTCTTTGACTAAGATGTCTAAGCATGTTTTTCATTGAACTTACTGGGTTTCCAACTCTTACTTATTTTATCTAAGAAACATATGATGTCTGGGAGATGCCAGGCACTGTCCCAAGCATTCTACTAATCTTAACCACCTTACAAGTTTGGCTCTACTGTCGTCAACATTTTACAGATGAAGAAACAAGGGCACAGAGAGTTTTCTTAACATTCTCAAGGTCAGGGGCGCCTGGCTGGTGCAATTGGTTAAGCGTCTACCTTCGGTTCAGGTCATGATCTCAGGGTCCTGGGATCAAGCCCCATGTTGGGCTCCCTGCTCAGTGGGGAGTCTGCTTCTCCCTCTCCATCTGCCACTGCTCCTGTTCTCTCTCTCTCTCTCAAATAAATAAATAAAATCTTAAAAACAAACAAACTATTCTTAAGGTCACAGCTAGTTAAGAGCTGGAACTAGGATTTGAACCTAAGTAGTCCGGCTCTGGAGTCTTTCTGGATACATAAATACATTTTCTATCTAAAGATAAAGATGTTTGAATTTGATGGGTCCTTGAATTTTTTGTAGTCTTAGGAACATGAAACTCTTAAGGATATGCATGTGGTGTATTATAAGAGGAAGTGACTGAGATTTATACTTTATATACCTAGACAATTTAGAGAGAGAGGATTCTGTAAACCAAGCTTTCTTCTTCTTGGTTACATAATAAGGTGATCGGCCACCTGTCATGATAATAAATAGCTCCTGTCTATTTTTATGTTTTTGGGGAAAATTTAAAGCACCGAAAATTTCAGCGACTAATATGGCAGACATCTTTGTACCTACAACCTAGAATTAAAGGAATATTAACAATTTTTCATTTTTGAATGAGACCTCTTTTTTTATGATAATGGATAAGACAGAAGTCCTCTTTTTGCCTTTTCTTCTCTCTCGACTTGCCCCCTCAGAGCTAATCACAAATTTAATTATGTTCTTCTTCCAGGCCATGTTTTCATGGATTTTTTTTCATGAGTTCTGACACCTTTAAATGACTAGGTGCTTTTCTCCCTTCTCCAAAGCTTTGAGGATGACTTAATAAGTATATTCTAGCTATGCAGATCAAATTCCATAAAATTTGGACCTTAAAATGAAAAGAAAATTAACAAAAATAAACAAAAAAAACCCCAAATACTTCATTTTTATCCTTGTGTTCATCCGGGTTTATGTGTTTTGCAAGTTTATTATTTTTAAATATATGGTATGAATATGTCAGGATAATTTTTACTTATTTTTACTCATGTGAAAACTGGTCATTATTTTTATTCATGTGAAAGAAAAAATTGAAAATAATCATCAGTCACATTTTTTAAAAAATAAAAGTTCATTCGTACAACATTTTGTGTCATGTTCTTGCCAAAAATGTATAACCTGAATCCAATCATGAGGAAATAATCAGACAAATTCAAACTGCAGCTCATCCTTTGAAATAAGTGACCTTCAAAAATACAAGGTCTTAAAGGTCGAAAAGAAGGGTGGGACTGACCTGGATCATTCATAGAGATTAGGGTGACAACTAAAGGCAATGCATAATTCTTGATTGAATCCAGGATCAAGGGGGAAAAAAAAACAGAAAGAAAGAGAACCATAAAGGCATTATTGCAACAATTGAAAAGTTTGACTATGGATTATATCAATACTAAATTTTTTGAGAGGGCTAATGTCCCTTGGTCTTAGAAGGTATACGCTGTGTATGCACCATAATCTGCAACTTACTTTCAAATAGTTCACAAAAAAGTGAGTGCATAGAAAGTATTGTTATAAAATGTGAACAAGTCATGAAGAGTATATTGATATTCATTGTAATATTCTTACAGTTTTTCTGTAGATTTGAAATATTTCCAACTTTTGAATATATATAGTGATACAGTGTCGAGAACAAAAAGGAGGGGACTGGATGAAATGAGATTGGCCCATTGCTGAAAATTATTAAAGCTCGGGATGGGCACCATGAGAGTCAACTACGTTCTTCTATTATTGTCTGTTTGAAAATTGCCTTCACAAAGTTTTTTTTAAGATAGTAAAATAAAGGCCATTTAATGAAAATGTCATTTAACTCGCCACCTGTTTGTTACTGTATTCCCAGTACATAGAACAGTTTCTAGCATTTGGTAGACATCACACGTATTTGTTAAAATTAATCATCATAAAAGGAAGATGCATCCACGTCTGATCCTTTGCTGTCAACCTGCCTGTTGGGGTTCTGGACTAATTTTAAGAAGCACACTGTGTGAGTTCAATAGAGAAGCTAAGCAAGAATAAAGCTGCTCGCCAGAGCTATATATGATCAGCAATTAAAGGATGTTCCTGTTCACCCCTTCCCTGGTAATCACGCATGTTTATTTCCTTTTGCCCCCTACCCTTGTAGGTACCAGTGTGCTGCTGCAACAAAAGGAGCAAAAGCTTGGGAGAAGTGAAATTCAGTTTCTGATTTCGGATAATCAGGGCTTCAGTTGCCCCGAAAAGCAGGTGCTTAAACTCACAGTCTGTAAGTGTCTGAACGGCGGTGGTTGTGTGGAAGCCCTGCATGACTCCTACGTTGGCC
The DNA here is from genome assembly GCF_002007445.2 of Ailuropoda melanoleuca. Taxonomy (NCBI): domain Eukaryota; kingdom Metazoa; phylum Chordata; class Mammalia; order Carnivora; family Ursidae; genus Ailuropoda; species Ailuropoda melanoleuca. The sequence continues at coordinate 463,627 of NW_023234215.1, read as the reverse complement.
TGGGACCCGCAGCCATTGCGCTAATAATTTTTGCCCTTCTGCTCTTGCTACGTAAGTATTTTTAAAACCACTCTTCAGCTCCTTGAGTCATTTCAGTGCCCTACCCGTGTTTTGTTACGGTAGTAGTCATTGATTTCTTCACAGTGATTCCTTGACCACTCTAGAACACTTCCGAGGGTGATTCGAGAAACAATAAGTGACCATCAATAAATTCACCAAAGATTATTCTAGCCCTCTTCAGAATTTTGTTTTATGAGAATGAACTTTTGTTTTATAAAAACATCTCATTTCCCGATTTAAATGACCAAGGTTACTAGACAGCCTTGTTGGTGATAAGCTCTGCGATGAGGGACGTTGTCTGTTCTTCCACACCCAGTGCTTAGAACACAGCCTTGCGCATAGTAGGCTCTCAGAAAAGGTTTGTTGGGTGAATCTGGGTGATGGATACAAAGTTATTTTACAGACTCATCCTGTTCCCATCAGTTCTTGCTTTGCACCTTCAACTTGTCAGGGCTCAGCCTCCTCAGACCCTCTGCTTTGCTTGCCCCTTCCCCTGTGCCAGCAGTAGCCCGACCTCCGAGCACTTCCGTGCTTCTTGACAACGTCAGCCAGTCCTGCCTTCCCTGCATGGCCTCCAAAGACCTCCGGTTCCCTTTCATGAAAGAGCAAAGTACTGCAGCTTGGGGTTGTGTGGGATACCACTCCACTTGGCCACTGAACGAGGGCAGAGGACCACCTCTGAGGCACCCCCAGTGATTTCAGTGATGAAAGAGGAGCTTGTCAAAGCCCGTAGTAGATGGGCAATCGCACTCAACAGTTTACAGTGTATGTTTATACCATTGTCTCTGTTTTATGCATAAAAATACAGACATGTATGGAGGAATGACTTGTCTCAGCTCCCCAGCTCTGTAGAGAGGTACTGGAGCTGGGTCTGTGTCTTGTCCTGAGACCCCTTGCATTGCCTTCTCATCCCAGACTCCCTGGGGCCCAGTGTGGTGCTTGGTGCACGGCAGACACTTGATAAGAATTTGTTAAATCTGTTGAAATTGTCGAGTTGCCACAGGCTAATTTCAGCTTTTTACTCACAGTGTAGCTACTCACAGTGGCTGCATTTACTGAGCTGTCAACTATTTCACACAAAAGGGAATCTAGGAAGGAGTCAGTTCATCATTGGAAGCTGCCAAATGGAAGCGGCGGTAAAAACTCATTAGAGAAGGACTGCCTGCAGAGGTATCATTAATTCTTTACTGCATTGATCGAGAAGACAACCTTGGCTTTCACTTCCTCCCAGGGGTAGAATAAAATTTAAGGAGGGAGCTCTGAAATGTTATTGAATTCGTGATGAAATGTTACATATATTCTAAGGGCTTTTAATGTAGAGTCATTTTTGAAAATAATACTCAGGTAATTCAAATGTTAATTGGAACCTTAGTTTGCCATGCCTTCTGCTAAATTCTACTCCAGGATGAAGTGGTGAAGGATTTTAGAAGTCCCAATTTTCTAGAATATTTGAACATACTAAAATTTTCCTACCCCTAGGAACTTTTGATCTTTTTAACATATATATATTTTTTGGATAGTGAATTTTCTCACATTAAAAAAATGATTTAAAAGAACAACAAAAGGGACGCCTGGGTGGCTCAGTCATTAAGCGTCTGCCTTCGGCTCAGGGTGTGATCCCAGGGTCCTGGGATCGAGCCCCACATCGGGCTCCCTGCTCTGCTGGGAGCCTGCTTCTTCCTCTCCCACTCCCCCTGCCTGTGTTCCCTTTCTCGCTGGCCGTCTCTCTCTCTCTCTCTGTCAAACAAATAAATAAAATCTTAAAAAAAAAAAAAAAGAACAACAAAAGATTTAAGTCTTTAAATTGGTTTTGATGAATTGTATGCTATAGAATCCAGGCGTGGTGCTCCATCCGGCAACCACACACACAGTCTTTTTGTGATGAGTGAGGACTCCTTCGTGCTGCCTTGAGGCATTGATATAATTCACCAAAAGACGCTTGATGAGGTTGGATCAGAGTGAAGAAAAGAAAAATGCAAAAATAGGGCTGTAAAGTGAAGACTGAACCCTAAGAAGCAAAATGCAAATTCCAAAACTATGCGATCTAAATTTAGAAACATGTTGGGACTAACCTTCTCTGGACTCAATTTTGTTTCTGTCCAGTCGTACCACTTCTGCTGCTGATGTGCCACTGTGGAGAAGGCGCCAAGGGCTTCACCCCCATTCCTGGCACTATCGAGATGCTGCATCCTTGGAATAACGAAGGGGCGCCGCCTGAAGACAAGGTCAGATCATCAGATGTCAGCGGGACTTGTCTTCTTTCCTGATTTGAAAGGGTCTTCGGGAACTGTTTCTAACATTTTAAGTCATGAGAGATTAAAGTAGTCATTATTGTTGCCAGGGCAGAGTTGAAGTGGTCTTGTTCTACTGTGTTACAGAGAATCTTTAAAAAGGGTCAGGGAATGAAGGATGTGCTTCTCCATTTCCATTCGCCTCAATACGTAGGGTTGGGAGAGGTAAACCCACCACCCCCATAACAGTTAGAAAATGTTGCAAAATCTCCTCTCCTCCCTACTTCATAGACAGGAGGAGATCCCATTGTCCGTCTACTGCATCTTCACCCCGGGTCTGTCATCACCATCTGCATTGTGTTCAGTAGGACACGATTTAGTACCAAGTGTCAGAGAACTCAGAAATATGAATGTGGGCAGTCAAGGACCAGAGTGATGGCTCCTCTCCAACATGGTTACAGCTCCTCCTTCCTTGTTGTTCCTCCATGGTTGAGTTCCCTTCCCATGCTGTCTTCACGCTCCAGACGCTAGCTGCTGTCCCCACATTCCAAAAAAGCAGATTGCGAGAAATGTTCTTAAAGAACTCTTCCCAAAAAGTTGCCTACCCCATTTCTGCTTGAGATCACATTAACCAGAGCTTAGTCAGGTATCTATTCTGAGTAGCAGTGGAGGCCTGGAAAGATAGTCTTTATTTGGAGCAGCGATGTGTCTAGCTGGGGGGGGGGGGGNGGTGGGGGGGGGGGGGATTATATATATATATTTAATAACTATAGGAGGCATTAAACCCTAGAGGAAAGTTAAAATGCCAGTGGTGCCAATAGAGTCATAATCCACTAACGAAACAAGAAGATGGAATGGAGCTCTTCAGAAGACTCAGATACAAGTTATTCAACCCAAAATATTTTTCCTAACTTGCCTCTGTGGAAATAGCTTATTCCCTGCACCTGCCCACTTCGATTAGATCCTTTAACCACCTGTACTGACCCTCCATCCTTCTCACTTCCCAACTGTATCTGCTCTCACAGGTGGTGCCTTTGCCTGTGACAGCAGATCATGGAGAGTGTGTGGCGGTAGACACCAGAGTGGGCGGTGTAACAACCAAGGAAACCATGAAAGAAAGTAGGTCTGCCTTCATCAGAGGCCAGCATGAGGTGGCTGAGGTGGATGGCAGATGGGAAGAACACAGAAGCCTGATTTCTGGTGGAGTCACCGAAGTGACAGGGACAACAGGAGCCAACATAGGCGCTGGAACGACAAGGACCACAAAAGTCACAGGGTCTTCCAGAGACCTGGCCGGAGCTCGAGCAGCTGCTGTTGCAGTCAACGAAGAGTTCTTAAGAAATTATTTCACTGAGGTAAGGGTTGGTTTTTGTATGTGCTGGGGCGGGGGCACAGTGACATGTGAATGTGGGATTATTCGGGTAATCATTACCTTGGATCTAAATAGGACTTTGTTGTTTTTTAAGAGAATGCTTATAGGCTGTGAGGAAAGTCAGATGTGGCCCATTAAGACAGCTCCATTATGTAATGATAACGAATGACCCCACAATCTTACTTCTTGCAGAAGCTTATTTCTCACATTCTTGTTTTTGTCAGTTGACACAACTCTGCTCTTCTCCATGTTGCCTTCATTCTAAGATGCACTCGGAGAGAGCAGATTGGACTGGGCAGGTGCGGTCTTCGGGGAACAGGGAACGGAGCCAGGCAGAACCACGCAAGGACGGACTCCTCAAACAGCTGCCTTTTTGTGCTCGCATTTCATTGGTTAGAGCGAGTCACGTGACCAAGCCAGATGTCAGTGGGTCAGAAAGTACAGTTCCTCTGTCGGAGCAGACTTGATAGGGATGAGCCCATGAGGAGCAGAGAGAATACGTGATCTAAAAATCACATCTGTTATGTCCATTTAAATTTTGTCTACTTGGCTTCACTCTTGAGGTGGTTCATAAAAAATCAGGAGGAGAGTTTCAGGAAAGATGATGGGATGCAGTCAGAAAGCTCGTACATGGAATGAGGAATTAGAAGCAGGGCTGGGTGCCTTTCTTGAGAAGAAGGCCAGTGTGGCCCACACAGGGATGGGCAGGGTCAGAGTGCTGGGCTTCCGAAGGACACTTGAGACGAGTGAAGGGATGGGCTTCTAAGGAGGCCAGTTTATTTCTGTCCCCTCTCTACATGATAGCCAATTACCGGAGTGCTTTTCCCCTTCCTGTCTCCTACCCCCCTGCTTTCTTTCAGACCATCTGCCCGCCTGCTAGCTTCACGGGAAGATGGTGATGCGGCCCGTGTCGAGGAAAGGCGCTTCTTGTGCCCTTTCTGCCTCACTGCCAAGCTGCACTCTGGGGTGCCCTGTTAGTTTCATTTCAATAGTTCTCCCTCTCCACTCGAATCCCACGCCAATCAGACTTGGTTGTGTGTGTATGTGAGCAATTTTTTATTCAGAAATCATTTCACACTTACCAGAAACTTTCCAAGAACGATAGAAATTTGGAACTCCTGTATATTCTTTACCCAGATTGCCCAGTTATTAACCCTTTGCCGTATTTGCTATTTGCTTTCTTAATCTCTCCCTCCCTCTGTCCCTCTCATACACACACACGCGTACATTTTCTTAACCTAATACAGTAAACAAATTTGAGATTTAACAGTGCCATATTCCATATTTCAGTTTTGCCACTTATCACAATAATGTCTTTTGTAGCCACTGTTTTTCCCACCCAAGACCCAATCCAGAGTCCTGCCTGTCTTATCTTTCACAATATGAATATTTTTTTAAGAATACAGGCCAGCCGTGATGTAGGATGTCCTTGCATTTGTGTTTCTCTGGTGTTTTCTTAGTAAGGAGACTTCAGGTTATGCATTTGGGGAAGAAATACAGTCTTATTCTTAAGTGAAGTTGTGTCACTAATTCTATGCCCCTGTGTTCTATTTCCATTTTAGAAAGCTGCCTCTTACACTGACGAAGATGACATTCACATAGGCAAAGATTGCCTTCTGGTTTATTCTCAGGAAGACACTGCATCTCTCCATGGTTCCATTGGCTGCTGCAGTTTTATTGAAGGAGAACTCGATGATCGCTTTCTAGATGATTTAGGGTTTAAATTCAGGACACTAGCTGAGATTTGCTCAGGTCAAAAAATAGATATGGATGGGGAAATTGAGCAGAGGCAAAAACCTGTGGGAGAGTCAAGTACGAAGGCAGCTTCACATTCATTCAGTGAGCAAACTAGGATTAATTCGGAGCATGCCTACTTCTCTGATAGTAGCTTTCAAGTTCCAAAGCCTTTGCATGAAGCAAATGCAGAGAAAGTAACTCAGGAAATAGTCACCGAAAGCTCTGTATCTTCTAGGCAGAGTCAGAAGGTAGCGACGCTGCTCCCTGACCCATTGGCTTCTGGTAACGTTGTAGTGACAGAAACGTCCTATGCCACAGGCCCCACGGTGCCACCAAGCACTGTGATCCTGGGTCCTGGCCAGTCACAGGCCCTCATTGTGACGGAGCGGGTGTATGCGCCCGCCCCTCCCTTGGCTGATCAGCATTATGCTAACGACAGTAGTGTCCTGGTTACCGAGAGAATCATACAGCCTAACGGGGGCCTCCCTGGTCCTCTGGAAGGCTCTCAGCATCTCCCAGATGCACGTTACGTTATGGTGAGGGAGAGAGAGCGCTTCCTGGCCCCCAGCTCGGGGCTGCAGCCCCCTCTGGCCGCACCCGCTGCGGCAGTGGGACAGAACGTGATAGTGACAGAAAGAGTGCGGACCCCTGCCTCCAGTTACCAATTTCCTGCCGAAACCTCTATGATGGCCAGAAAGACAGAGGTTTCTGGAGCCACAGTCCATGGCCCCCTGCCAAATTTCAGTTTAGAGGAGTCTGGTCGTTCTAATTCTGCCCAGACCATCTCCTCCACCAGAATCTCCAAGCACGGCATTGTGCAGCATTCTTACTCCTAAACCGGAACCCTCCACAGTCCGACCCGGAGTCCCATTTCATGTCTTCAACGGGCCTGTCTTTTGATGAGCCTGTAGAATTAAGAGACACACATTGGGCTTAACGCTCTTCTCAGTCACTAATGCACAACCAGCCTCCCTGCCCCGGCCTCCAGGAGCGGACTTCAGAAATGCTCCAGGGTTTGCTGAGGGCATAAGGACGATGCTATGTCTTAAGTGCCTTTTAGCGAGTTACGGCCAAACAATATGCACAAAGCAAGTTAAATAGAGTCAATCCTACTTCTAAGAGTTTACCAAATGGACACAATAGTGAGGGCATCAGCCGTCCAGCTCAGCCACCCATGAAGCCAACTGGGCCTCTTGGCTTACTGCGTTCACCTTGAACGTTGCCGTTCTAGATCCCATACTTGACTGCACCTCGCAGCTTATCAACACCTCATTGCTCCAAAACTGCGTGCGCAGTCTGGGCGACTGTTTTCTTTAAGACTAGAAGCCTGGCCTTTTAATCTTTCTTAGGATGATTGAATTTTGGGACATTGACACAGTGAAGAACACACCTTGTAGGTCTCTGTGCATGTGTGTTGTATGAACGTAAAAATAGCATTATTGCTTCCCTCTGTCTCCCCAAAATCATGAAAAATAACGAACACTTCAAATTCAGTTGCATAATCCAGGGCAAAATTCATAAATATAAAATCACTTCACTTTTTAGAATAATATACTATTTTTACAAACTCAGGATACATTATCTTCTAATTTTGTACAGCTAAATTAACCACTAGCCTGCATTCTCCACTGTGATAAGAACTTGCCTGTTTCACTGGTATATACCTTCAGTACATAACACAAGTGCCAGATACTTGTGGCATCAAACAAATTTTAGAAACAAATATACAATTGCAAATCATACGGAAAAACCCTATGCTATCAGATTTGTGAGTTTGAAATTATGATTTTCTTCTACACCTCAAAGTCACGGACTGGCCAGTCCTAAATTACGATGTGAATATTAAATATTAAATATTATTCAATTGAACAATTGGGCTGAAATTGTACAACATCCTTGCCTTTCATTTTGAAAAGTTATTTGAGTATTTTGGCTTCTCAGTAGATTACACTTTCATTGCTCCTTAAAAAGATGGTGCATTTAAAGTTTCAAAGCATATCAGTAAAGTTTATGTGACTATTTCCCACAACAAAATAATTTTCATAAATTTTAAAGACTGTAATTTTTTTATTTTTCAAGGTATTTTGCTAGGGAAATGAGTCTTTAAAAATGCTTTTTTTAGACGTGTTTTTTACCTGAATTATGTTATACAAAAGATTGATATGTTTTGTCCCTACTGACTGTATATGAGCAAAAAGCAAATATTTTTAAATATCATAAGCGTGTGATCAAGGTGAAGGTCCGTCTTCATGATCCAGATTTTTTACTCTCTCCTTAGTGATTTTTGTTTTTTTTTTCTCCATTATATACTTCGTGGTGATATTTTGCCATGTATGCAGCAGGAGTTTCACTATTGTGTGAAATGTGAATGTGACCTGCGTACTCGAAAAATCCAAATGTGGTCTTAACCGTCCTCCTTGGACAGACGCGGAAAACCTAACCTGTCTCTTTGTATGTAGCATAATCACATTTTCTAAATGGTTTTTTGTACCTGAAATGGTGATTTGTATTAGGTTTTACATTTGTCCCTTGGGAGATTATATTTGTATGTGCATCATGATAAAATATTTAAATAAAAAGATGCCCTTTAGAGTGACCCTTTTCCATAATCTTTTTATCGCTCCGATATTTTACAAGGACTATAGTTTTGCATCAGAGCAGAGAAGCTCCCTGAAAGCAGACGTTTGTTTGACTTTGGTATTTGAATTAGAACTGCTTACATCCTTGGAAAAGCATCCTTTCCAGAAGGCCTGCTTAAATTTTAATTTCAGATGTATTTTAGTATAAATATGTCCCATAGTAAAAAATTCTCTGTTGTTTATCTGAAGTTCGACTTTAGCTGGGGACTCCATATTTCTCTTTGTCAAGCCTGGCAACCTCGTTCCTAAGGGACTGGAGTTTGCTCTGCCCACAAAGTAGCATTGGAGGAGGCCGTTGCGTTCTGCTCAAGAAAGTTCGCGCATCTGACCCAAAGAGACGAAACCATTCCGTCACAGTCAAGAAGCTGCTTTAGTGACTTGTTATAGTTTATGAGAGAAAAGATCAGAGTTTCTGCCGATACTGTAATGTCACATTAATAAACATGTCACAACACTGGCACAGCAAGACATCCTCAAGCATAGAGACCGGGTGGCATTTCTGTGACCTCAGGGCTCCCACCCCGAGTGGCACATGGGAGCAATTTTTGGTTGATCTATACAGACCGTATTCCAGTCACCACCACAGCCATGTCTACGGCAAGATGTTACTTAGCAAGTAACACCTAGAAATGAGGTGCTTCCAAAGACAGTGTTAAGGTAATTAAATCTTACCTCTTTAGCATACCAAAATTCCCTGGCTTCACTCTTAGTGGAGTTCAAGTCCTCTTCATCATCATTGATTTTTTGGGTCTACTGTTTCTATTAACTGCTGAGAGAGGGATATTAAAATCTCCAGCTGATTGTGGCCCTGCCTACTCCACGTTTAATTATTTCTAGCTTTGCTACCTGTATCTTGAAACTTGTTAGGCCTGTTTTAATGGGTACAAATATATTTAACATTATTGTGTCTCTTCAAAGAATTGACCCTTTTATCGTTATGGAATACCTCTCTTTGTCTCTGATTATATTCTTTGCTTTGAAATCTGCTTTGCCTGACGTTAATATGGCCACATTGGCTTTATTATGCTTAGTGTTTGCGTGGTTTATATCTTGGGCCTTTTTACTCTCAACTTTATATTTATAGTGTATTTCTTATACCTATAGAGATGGGTCTTGCTTTCTTATCCATTGTAACACTTCCTGACTTTGATGGGGGGGAGAAGGTTAGTCATTTTGATGAACTTAAGCCTGCCGTCTTGGTGTTTGTTTTCTCTTGGTCCCGTCTGTTTGTTTGTTTTTCATTTCTCTGCTCCTTTCCTGCCTGCCTTTGTGTGTTCAGTGCTCTAGGATTCCACCATAGCTCCTCTACTGACCTTTTTTACTGGTGGCTCTTGTGGAAATCCAATTTAAAAAATCTCCTGCCAACCCAAAAAAAAACTCTCCACAAGAGTGGAAGAGAAAGAAAACAGTTTTATTACTGAATAAGCATTATGCCAGAATGAGATGGGCATCACAGGCAACCCATAAAGAAATTGCAAAGACAGGAATCTCACTTTTTTGTATAGCCCAGCAGACACAACCCATTACACGCATGTTCACAACAATGAGAACTTGTCCTCAAGCAACACTTGCCAGCACCATTGGTCATACACAACGCATCTTAAATTCGCCTGTCAATTAAGGTGGCCATTGTGGTGCTGAGACGCTCATGGAGAAGAGGAGAGAGGTGCTGTCTTCCTTGATGTTCTCATCCTTGATTCTCAAAGAGATGACTCCCAGGTCCTAGAGAAAGACATCGCTGCTTGTAGAGCTGACAAAAAGATCGCTGAGTTTTAAAAAGATGTCTGCAGTATCTGAAAAGGGCAGAGAAAGAATTAGCAATGATACGTTTTCTAAAGTAAGCACTCTGAGGAAGAGGAATGGGGAGGGCAAGTCTCTCCCTTTTTGTACCAAGAAAACTTTAAATTTTCTTTCTTAGATTTGTTCTTACTCTCACACTTTGGGGCTATGCTCCATGTGCCAAGTGGCTGCCAATTGCACAAATTTAGACCATTTGTATTGCTGTGGAAAGGTTTTTTGGGCAGCATAGCTCTAGAAATTACAGTATGTCTCTTTACCATAGTCTACCTTCATCTCTGCTACTACCGCACAGACAACGTACATAAACCTTGCACTTTCATTTTGTGGATCTTGCTATGTCACTAGAGCTCTGACCTTCAACTGTTGCCTCCTGTCCCCTCCACCTTCCTCCATACCCCCGCCCTATTGGCTGTGGTACATTATTGGCACGAATACCCTAAAACCTGTATCAAGTCCATTAGTGAAAGGAAATGGACTCATTATTCTACAGCTTACAGAACGTCCACCAACCCAAGAGCCGAGTAGAGACAATGAGATGAGGAAGGTGTGCCTCTGTTAAAAATCCAGATATGCTCCTGGCTGGACATTTTCCCCTTTGCCTCTTTATGTTCACTCTCTACCCTTCTTTTACACCTTGCTCTGAGACCCAGGAGCTTGTCCTTTCTGGGTGCTTCGGCAGGCATCCTTGCCCTCTGGCTACGAGTTGGGTGTGGTCGGTGGGAAGCACTGGCTGGAGAATGGCCAGAAAGAGAAATACAAGGTCCGGGGCACGTCTCCCCTCTCTCCCTCTGCCAACACCTGTCAGGCATCTCTCTCTGTACAGAAACTCCTTTTCTGAGTTCCAGGACCCACTCCCACTCCTTGCTCCTTGAGGCCTGTTGGTGGTCATGGCTCCCTCCTCGATTGTGTCAGTGTAGGGCCCTGGACTATGCCTTGCAGTTCTCTTCACCTGCCTCACTGTGTGTATGTGACCCATTAAACTCCCCTCATGTCCATCTGCTTCCCCCTGGGACACTCAGGGACACAGTAAAAGTCCTGTTGCATTAGTCTGCTTGGGCTACCATAACGAAGTCCCACAGACTGGGGGACTTAACCTACAAACATTTATTTTCTCACAATTCTGGAGGCTAGGAGTCCAAGATCAAGGTGTCGGCAGGGTCTGTGTCTTCCAAGGCCTCGTTCCTTGGCTTGTTGATGGCAGTCTTCTCCCTGTGTTTTCGCAGGTCTTCCATCTATATGTCCAAACTTCCCCTTCTTATAAGGACACCAGTCATACTGAATTAGGACCCATCCTGATGACCTCTATCTAACTTCATTACCTCTGTAAAGTCCTTATCTCCAAATCGAGTCACATCCGAGGTACTGGTGGATAGGATTTCAACATACGAATTTTGAGGGAACACAGCTCAGCCGGTCAGACCTGGTGAGCAAACCAGGCTTCACTGGAAAAGCTGTATTATTTTTTCCCATGAAAGGCATGAATTTCTTCATCCCACTATTAGGTTAATTATTAATAAAAATTGCTTGTCACAGTAATAAAGTTGAAACCTGGGGTGAAAGCAGCCCAAATGAGGAGACTGCAGAGTATTTATTGAGCCTTCAGAGAGATTTCAAAGGTAATCAAAGCAAAAACACATCTGCCATGGACCTAAGTACTGTTGACAGCAGCTAACATGCCCAGCTCGGTGGCCCTGGCCACGTGCTTTGCATTGCGGTTCAGTTTCCTCGGATATCTGCAGTACGTGCACCACCAATGACTCCAATAAGCTATGGGAAACAAAATGATCCTTTCCCTCGTAACTCATTCTAAGGATTAATTTTTTTTCTTACTTACTTGTGAGGCTTCTATACATAGCACAGTGGCCTTTCCTGGTTTTCTTTTATATTCTAAACTTAAATCAGTACAAATTATTCTTTCTCTGTCTTTCCTCCTAGTTAAAAATGTGGATACAAAGACCTTAAAATAAATTATATTGATCTGCTTCTTCATTAGGACTTCAGTTATCATGTCCATGAACTTCATTTCAAAATATTTCGGTAGCAGGTATGTGATAAACATGTGCACAAATTAATTCTAATTTATCCCACTTAACACTAGTGGCGTTTGAAGAATCTTAATCACAAATTGAAATTCCAGGGGTGGTTACTTAGCCCTTCGAATATCATTATTAAAATCCACCATCAGAGGGTTTGCTAATTAACATAAGGGAGAGAAGTGATTTTTCATTGGTGAAATGAGTGGACGTGCCCTGAGCTACAAAATCTGGTTATATGACTGTGTTTGTGCCTGTCTGCTCATAAATATTCATACATTTTGTGGAATTGGTTTAATATTTGCTTACTTTATAATAAACCACTAGTATAGCCCCCTGTCTACCCTAACAAGCAGAAATTATCAATATTTTAAATTTTTTCAATTGTCTTTTGCTTAATGGTCAGGTGGCTTAGGAAAATTAGCAGTGAGGCTATTTAATTATTTTTCTCAGAAGATGTATTGCCTGCACTCAACCCCTTCTTTGTTTTGCTCCAATTTTTCCTTTTAAAGCATTATTTTACCAAAATATTTTGTTGAATTACATGGACTTTTTTGGGAAATGGCACAATACAGATGAAAGAAGAAAAAGCACATGATTTCCTATATCGCTCTAATTGCTTCATGTGTCTTATCTTTGCTTCATATGCCCCTGCCCCTAGAAACTGAGATCACTGAAGGCAGGAATGGGCCTTTTGATCTTTGTCTCCTCGTGATTCACCCAAACAAGACAATTGTGAACTTTGAAAATCCAACAAAGTTTCCAAAACGGATTTCCTAAGCCTGTGTGTGATGGATGATGTGAGCGTTCCACCTGTCCATCCTTCATTTAATTCGCAACCTCTAATTGGCTGCATCCCAAACCCAAGTTCTCTTCTCATCATAAAGTCTTAATCAGTGGACTCTGAGAAGGGTTTGAGGGGTTTTGGTGTGAAGAGAACTATATTTTAGTGCATAGCGGGAACTCTTCGCAGTGGCTCAAGGACTCTTACGTTTCTTCCAGAATTTCTTTCTATGGGCTGATTACTTGGACTGTCAGAGATTTACTCCGTGTATTATTTGTGTTATTATTCTGCCCTTTTACCCAAGGCCAACATTAGGGTGAAACCCACACATCCCACCTCCTTTCATCTGCTGCTTCCTCTAGCAGAAAGTTTGGTTTTACAACCCTCTCGAGGTGAACCTGGCTGGAGATTTGTCACTCCCTACCCCTCCAAGAACCCCTGGTGCTGTGGCTCCAGTTTTACAGGGCTCTCTCTCAAAGGACAAAAGCCTGGTTGAGGAGGGGAAAACACCCCTTGCGGAAAACCTATGAAGGAAGTGAGGAAGGGCATGAAATACAAACTTCATGAATGCTTCCAAATATACTCCTGCTAGATAAAGTCCATGTTGAGTTGGCTTAGCCGTAAACTACGTGCACATTCACCTATCATAAATCCCATGTTTCTCCAACTGGAGGTCCTCTGGGCTACAGAAACAGATGAATAACAGAAGCCCAATTATCTAAGCCTGTCCACATCCAAAAGCCATGGTCTCATCCCTTTTGGAGTAAATGAGTGTTATATGCTCCAGGGCCACAAGATGGCACTATGCACGCAGCAAAAGGAGCAAAGTCAATCAGTGTCACCGCTTAGAAGAAAAAGAATTAAGCAATTTAATAAGTTGATAAGCAATGCAAACTCACAAAGGCCAATACCTGCCTTTGCTAACTATGCTCCTCCCAGGTAAAATGTGGTCTGTTTCAGGACTGCCTGGAAAACTTGGCCCAGACTTGCAGAAGCCTAATAGAACCCATATGGCTCCTTTGGTGGTGAAATACATGAAACTTTGGTTCTATTAGAAAGGACGCACTTCAGGCATGCCTGGGTGACTCAGTCAGTGGAGCATCCAAAACTCTTGGTTTCAGCGAAGGTCACCATCTCAGGGTCGTGAGATGGAGCCCCTCGGACCAGCTCAGCAGGGAGTCTGCTTGAGATTCTCTCTCTCCCTCTGCCCCTCCACACTCGCTCACGCATGTGCTTGACTTCTTGCTCTCTCTCAAATAAATAAATCTTAAAAGGGGGGGGGGGCTGCATTTTGGAGGAAATGTTCCTGGCCAATGCATTTACAAATAATACACTCAGCCTGGTGTGGGTTAATTTTAAGAATAAATGTTGAGATTCAATTAAACAGCGCTTGTTCAATTCTCACTATGTGCTGAGCTCTGTTTAGTGACTCTTAAGTTCATGAGAGATGAGTAAGGCCCAGCCCTTGTCCTCCAAGGGCCCGCACAGTAGTGCAGGTGATAGTTACAAACATCTTCTTCTGAAAATCAAGACAACCCGCAGTAGACAAGCCATCAAAGATAGAGAGAAAATTCCAAGACTGCTTAGAGAGATTAATTGCTCTGTGAGGTTGGGGTGGAATTTATCTAAGAGCCCTTCTTAGAGAGATGGACTTTTCATGAAAAATGAAGATACATAAACAGGGCTCAGCTGGATCACAGGCTCACGTCACACCAGTGAGGGTGGCTAGTGTCTGGAAAATGACATGCAGTGGGCCCAGCAGAAGTCTGGTCAAAAGGCAGGTACAGGGGCGCCTGGTGGCACAGCGGTTAAGCATCTACCTTCAGCTCAGGGCGTGATCCCGGGGTTCTGGGATCGAGCTCCACATCAGGCTCCTCCGCTATGAGCCTGCTTCTTCCTCTCCCACTCCCCCTGCTTGTGTTCCCTCTCTCGCTGGTTGTCTCTCTGTCAAATAAATAAATAAAATCTTTAAAAAAAAAAAAAAGGCAGATACAGACCACAGGCTAAGGCTGTTGGACTACATTATGCACTAGAGAGCCACGGAAGATTTCTGAGCAAGACAATCGTGTGATCAAAGAGCCCTCAGGCTATAGAGGAAGATGGGCTGCAGATGGGCGATATCAAAGAAAGAGGGTGGGGAAATTGATTATTCCAATCCATGTGAATGTTAAATATTAACTTTTTTTTCCTGACTTCCATTGCATTTTCTAGGTATTCTCAGTGCCTCTATTCTTGCATGTTTTCTTTTAAAGATTTATCTATTTATTTGAGAGAGAGCGAGAGAGTGGTAGGGGGTAGGGTGGGAAGAGGAGGGCAGAGGGAGGGGGAGAGAATATCAAGCACACTCCCCGCTGAGCACAGAGGGGAGGTGGGGCTGGATCCCATGACCCTGAGGTCATGACCTGATCCGAAACCAAGAGTCCAATGCTCAAGCAACTGAGCCACCCAGGCTCCCCATTAATTTTATTTTTTTTTATTTTTTTTTAAAGATTTTATTTATTCATTCGACAGAGATAGAGACAGCCAATGAGAGAGGGAACACAAGCAGGGGAATGGGAGAGGAAGAAGCAGGCTCATATCAGAGGAGCCTGATGTGGGGCTCGATCCGTAACGCCAGGATCACGCCCTGAGCCGAAGGCAGATGCTTAACCGCTGTGCCACCCAGGCGCCCCTCCCCATTAATTTTAAATGTCATGTCAATAAGGTAACAGAACCAACAGAGAAGTAGGATACAGTTATGGCACACACATAAAAAAAAGTTGTACTAAACAAAATTAGAATACAGCATTTGACAAGAGATTTTTTTCTCTGATTTGTGATTTTTATTTATTTAAAAAGTCTTGCTAAGTTAAGCAATCAAAGTAACATTGGCCATTTACTTAATGAATCCCCTAACACTTAAATATAATAAAAATATTTGAAATTAGACTATTCCAGAAAACAGTTGACATACGGTTTTTCCTATGATAGTTTGATTTACTTTGGTCTCCCTTAGGAAATTGTAAGCTTTCTGAGCCAAGAACTTAGTCTGTATTTATTCTTGTATCCTCAGTATATAATATAACATATATTATATTATGGCAGATGCTCCATTATTATCATTTGTTGTTGAGTTGCCCTTAAATTAAACTAAGTAGTATTGAAATTAATTGAATGGTATATTTTGCACGGCGAGGAATTTTTTCCAAAATACTATTAGGAAACTTTTCACACTCACAGCAAATTTGAAAGAATTTTAATGAGTACCCACATTCCATCACCTAGATTCCACCATTAAACATTTTACCATTCTTGCTTTATCACATATCTATCTACCCATTTCTCTATCCATCCACCAATCCATCTTATTTTTTATGAATTTCAAATGACATAATAGCCATAATTAGACTTTGCTCTAAATATGTCATGTCCATGTTTTAACTAGAGCTCAGGATTTGTTTACATTTTTTCTCCTAGAAAAAATTGCATACAATGAAATGCACCAATTTTAAGTGCACATTTGCTAAGTTTTGACAAGTGCATACACCTGTGTCACCCAAACCCCTTTTAAGACGTAGACATTACTATCATGCCAGAAAATACTAATGCCTCTTTTTGCTCAGTCCCCCCTCCCGCCCCCTAGAGGCAACAAATTTTTTATTATATTTGTATTATTTTGTTTTGCCTCTTCTAGAACTTCACGTAAATGGAGTCATCTAGTGTGTGCCCTTTGGGATAGGGCTTCTTTTTTTTTTTTTTTAAGATTTTATTTATTTATGTGACAGAGAGACAGCCAGCGAGAGAAGGAACACAAGCAGGGGGAGTGGGAGAGGAAGAAGCAGGCTCCCAGAAGAGGAACCCAATGTGGGGCTCGATCCCAGAACGCCGGGATCATGCCCTGAGCCGAAAGCAGACGCCTAACGACTGCGCCACCCAGGCGCCCCGATAGGTCTTCTTTCACTCAGCGTAATGTTTTTGAGATTCACTTGTGTAGTATCAGGGATGCATTCTTTTCATCGGCATTAGTGTTCTACGGAATAAAGGCGCCAAAGCTGCTTACCCATTTCCATCTTGATAGACACCGAGGCTGTTTTACAATTCTGTGTCATCAAGAATAAAGCTAGTCTTTGTGGCCACGTATTTCTGTTCGGCTTGGGCAGATAAGTAGGATTGCAAGTCCTTCATCATAGGGTAAATGCTCAGGTATCATCAGGAGCTCCTTTTTACCAAATCCTCCCCCACCTCAGTTTGATAATCCTGAGTGAGGGCAGCCATCCAGGTCCACTGAATGCTAATGCCACACACAGACAGCCAGAGCATCACGGTCCTTCCTCTCCAAGCAATGCACACCTGCTGCAGACTGAATGGGTCCCCCACAATTCACGGGCTGACGGCTAACCTTCAATGTGATGGTGTTAGGAGGTGCGGGCATTATGGGGGTAAAGCACTCATAAATGGGATGGGTGCCCTTACAAAAGAGACCCCAGAGAGCTCTTTGTCCCTTCACCATGTGAAGACACAGTGCCTATCAAGCAGGAAGCAGGTCCTGACCAGACCCTGAATCTGCCAGCACCTTGATCTTGGACTTTGCCAGGCTCCAGAACTATGAGAACTAGATTTCTGTTTTTTATAAGTCACCCTGTCTATGGTATCTGTTACAGCAGCCCCAATGGACTAGGACAACACACACGCACGCACACACACACGCACACACCCACACAAACTGATTAGAGAGAGGGATGCTGGACCCAAGAGTAGCCATCTATAGGCTGCCTCGAAGCCCGAGAGACAGACATGTTCGAAGATCTGCCCACAACAGAATGATGGTGAATACCTGGTCCAGTTCATTCCTCTCTCTGAGAATTAAAATGGAGACGCTGGAAAGGGGCATTTAGTTAGAGGTGAATGCCGAAGGAAAAAGGCACACAAACAAAGCATTCTTCAGATTTCTTTGAGAACCGCTAAATCAGTGATTAAAGAGATAGCTGGGGATTCTTGCCTTTCCAAGGGATGAGCTTGTCTATCCAGGAGCTTCCCTTGCAAATGAAGAGAAATAAAATTCCCACACAACCTGGAAGATTCTCAGGAAGGGTAGTGCAATCCACTAGGTTGTTACTAGTGCAGGATTTAGTCTTAAAAATTAGAAAGATGGTTTAGCAATCTCTCTACCCAGTTCACAGTCAAAAGTAAGGATGAAAGAGAAATGAAGAGAGATAATGATTAAAAAGAATATTCTATCTCTTTCTCCAATAATATTTGGTATAACTAAAAGTCAGAAAGTTAAAATTAGTTTTCTTCCTGAACATAGAGGCAAACAAATTCTCCAGATCCTTCCCCAACTCTCACATGGCCCTGGTAATGGGAGATGAAGAAGCTTGTTACCAGATGCATCCTATGTCCTATGATACTTCTAACAACTCAGCAAACGGTAATCAGCTTCTGCAGCTCAGCTTCTAAAATTTTACCTCAAGAGATAATCTTACAATTATGACAAGATGTATGTATAAGGATGTCCATCACAGGGCTGCTTATCATATAAAAATTGAAAATAGTAGGTTACTGGTAGAGTTCATTAAAAGTCAATTCTATGTAAAAAAATGTTTTTAATCTTAAAGATTTAAATAAATAAATAAATAAATAAATAAATAAATAAATAAATAAATGGCAGTTAGTTCTATGCAGTGCCATGTTGGATTAAGGAGGCACTTTAAAGTGACAGGACAGAGGTGCTTCTAAGTTACTTTCAGTAATTGCAAGGATACAAGGGAACCTGGGACAGATCTTGACCACTACACAGCCCTTGCTGTCCACGTGTATCAGCTACAGGAGGCTGAATGGCCCACTTTTCAGACAAGCAACCAAGGGTGGATGAAGTTCACAGGCTTGCGGCTCCGTGCACACCCTGCAAGGTAAAGCTTTCAGATGTGCGAGGCCCTTCATCGCTCAGTGGTGCTCACTCTGGTCAAAAATTGTAACTGCAGGCAGTCTTTAAGAGCAGAAAATAAATGTGCATTTCACTTTGGAATAATCCTACTGGGGGCCCCACAGAGACACTGACATAGGATAACGGTGTAGTAATAAGAATAGTATGAGGTATGTACTGGTCTATTGCTAGGCTAACTAAGCATTTCTCCTACTATTGTCTGATTTTCTCCTCACAGCGATCTTAGAGATACATCTTATTATTTTCTCCCATTTTATGGAAGAGTAAGCTAAGGGAGAGAGCACATATGTAATATGTCCCGCTGGACGATCTATCTCATGCTTTCTCCATCACAGACATGTAGCTAAAGAAATGATAACAGGCAAGAGTGAGGGAAGCTTCGGGAAGGCAGAAAACCATGTGTTGCTTCTGAAGGTCTTTGAGTCTGTTGGGACAGAGAGGGGCTCTTTAAAAACAATTCAAAAGCCAAAGACATAGAAGAGGGTTTTTTCCCCTCAAATACCCTAAACTATTTTTCATCACTGCAAACAAAAGCCCAGGGCAGAAATTTCCATTCACCTATGATCTATGATTGCTAATCTTCTTTAGCTCTCACTTAGCAACGGGTAACAAATGAAGGTTGGCAAAGCCGGGATGATTAGCATTCTTTTTTAGTCAAAAGATCAGAGTTTTTACAAGGTACAGCAACCGCCCTCAGGCTTATAGGGGTTTTAAAGGTCAGGCAAAGTTGTTGTTGCTTTGGTTTTGGTATTTTCCTTCACTGCAAAGCAAGTTTTCTTTGTTTGGTTTCTAAAACTCATGTAGGTCTTTGAAAGAGACCAGATTCTGGACTATTGTAGGGGGAGGGGGGAGTCCCCAGCTCGCTTAATCTCTGAACCCCTGCAGACATCCACAGCAGCCCATGATCATGAACATCAGCTCTGAAATGCTCTGAAGACTACAAAAATTTTGCCAAGGCTAGCTTTCACAAGTGGAGAAAACAGCAGTGATTTGCAATAAGTGAGAAAAACCACTCAAAACAACAGTGTCCAGGAGCTGAATCAAGCCCAGAAGGTCAGCTAACTCTATTCTCCCATTCAGGGGCACCTACCGACCAACAAAAGGAGAGGAGCCTCTATAGTTCTTTGCTATTCGCTCCTATTCACAGCTTCTGTGTCAGAAAAGTTCTTCCTTGAGTCTCACTGGAATACCTCACGCTACTGATTTAAGTGACTCTCTTCTTGTACTCTTTGTAACAGAAGCATCTATCCTTCTTTAGACTTTTCTTAATCTTTCATTAACTTGACATGCACCAGGAATTCATGTGGACCTTTCTCTTCTCCAGGTTCAATTTCTAAATCAGTCACTAGGATGGCATTTACTGGGCCTGACACTGGACAGACTAAGTCCTGGGTATGCAAAGATAATTATGACACATTCCTTTCTTGCAAGGAACCTACGGTCTCGCGGGGGGAAGCGGATATTTAAAGAAACAATGGCATCAGAGTGATGTGTGAAGATCAGGACTTCTCTGTTTTTGAAACTTGGTGTTTTGATGATTGTCCATTCAAAATTACCTTAATTTTTCCTTTTCAAAGTATTAGCTCTATTTTTGTCACTAAGTGGCAGGGGGGTAGGGGGAGCAATAGCAGAATGGACACTCCATCTAGTGGCAAAATGAGGTAAAAAACAAGAACACCAAACTTGTATCTTATCCCCTTGCACCTACGTGGACTGGAAGCAAATAATACATTTCCTGGATTCAAGGTACCATAAATTATAAGATGCACCATTGCTTTAATAAGAGAACAAAAAGGCCAAAAAGTAAGATAGATAGATAGATATATCCTCTGGATTCTAGAAATCCAAGAGGAAGTGCAAGTCATCTTGAGGAAATACAGTGATGCGTTTTTAATTCTTTTACTTTCTAGCAACTGACAGCTAACAACCAGTAACAAATGTGTCTAATGCTGGATTTCCGTGCACCAAGCACCTGCGGCATGCCCTTTCTCAATCATCCTGCAGAAGGGCTCTCACTGTCCCCATTTAGCACCTGAGGAAAGCAAGGCTTGACGAAAGGATTGACCTTCGACCCTAGATAAACTCAGGAGGTTGGCTAACAAAATCCATGATTATTTTATTCTCCTGGGCTTCCTTCTCCTTTTCCCCAAACCCTAGGGCTTCCGGGCTGCTCTCCTTGAGCCCTCTCCAGAGCACACTCAGCAAGGTCAGATTGCACTAAGGGAGGTGACTTCCCCTGAACTCCATTTCAGCCCTGTCATGCTCCCGCTCCAGGGGACACCCCTGAGCCAGGCAGTTCCTAGAACTCCTCCACCTCGGAAACCTCGACCTCGATTCCCTGCTTTCCCAGGGTGTGTCTCCATTCCCACGACATCTTCTCTTCAACCTTCTGGAGACTTCTAGGAACCTTTTCTTCCCTGCTTGCGGATTCCCCCTAACCTTGTCTAAGCCTCCAAAATGCTTCTGACATGGCACCCTGCTTTCCACACAGCCTTGGGATGGGATTCAGGAACCCAGGAGTGCCCCAGTGGAGGGATGTGGAGATGCTGGGAGGACAGGTGAGCCGGTGGAGATGTGGGGCCAGGAAATGAGGCCAGAGCGGGCTGCCACCTGGTCAGGGGAGGCAAATGTCAGGGGCCTTGGAATTCAGCAGCAGGTCCCAGCACACGGCCCAAAGGACCACATGGAAGTCACCACATCTCAAGCAAGAGCCGTGCAGGGCATCCGGGGACCTCCAGGCACAGCACAGGGAGCTTAGCTTGTCAGGAGCACGCGGCCCCGCCGGGAAGATGGGCGCATTTCCCCTTACACGCAGGATCACTGCCCCTAGAAAGAAGAAGGGGGGGAATGCCCAACAGTGTAAATTAACCCAGAAATGATTGCTTTGAATTACAAGAGACAGAATGTCCTTACTTGGGCAAGTTTAAACCGTATCCTACCCCGTCTTATCACTGGTAGAAATAGGGGGTTTATTTTTATTTTTTTATTTTTCTAATCAGAGAGGGAGGGAAAAAAGCACAAGCAGGGGGAGCAGCAGGGAGAGGGAGAAGCCGGCTCTCTGCTGAGCAAGGAACCCAATGCGGGACTCGATCCCAGGACTCTGAAATCATGACCTGAGCTGAAGGCAGACGCTGAACGGGCTGAGCCACTCAGGCAACCTGTAATAGGGGTTTTAAACGTGGGTTTGAGAAAATAACTGCAGGCCAGCGTTGTGTATGTTTGCGGAGTGGCATCTCTTCGTCAGGGTGTGCTCAGGAAAGGAGAGCTGCCCTTGAGGACCGTAGGATGAGATTTAGTGTGGCGTTAGACCTGACGCAATGGTGGGAGGACTCTGGAAAGGAAAAATCTGGAAGGGGAAGTGAGGAAATCAGAGAAAAGTCACGATCTAGTCATCTGGAAGCACTAGTCACATGAGCCAGTCAGAGCCAGCTGGGGAACAGGAAAGCGGGGTGCTGGTGGGTCACTGAGGCCGATGACAATAGGGTTGCTTTTTGGTGAGGGAGGGGAGGAGGAGAAGGGGTGTTAGCCACTGCAGATCCACAACCATGCAGCTGGTGGCGGACTGTGTGTCAGTTTCAGGGGTGCCTGGGTGGCTCAGTTGGTTAAGCGGCGGACTCTTGATTTCGGTTCAGGTCATGATCGCAGGGTCATGGAGGGCTCTGTGCTCAGCAGGGAGTCTGCTTGAGATTCTCTTTCTCCCCTTCCCTCTGCCTGCCCTCCCCCCTCATGCTCTCTTTCCCAGGGAGGAAGGAAGGAAGGAAGGAAGGAAGGAAGGAAGGAAGGAAAGAAGAGGGCGGGGGAGGGAGGGAAAGAAGAGCTGGACAGAGGAGCAGCAAGGACAGTCTGGAACCTGCTGGGTGCCGCCCGTCCTGCTACCACCATATCAGCCTGCAAAGAGCTTCCAAGAAAAATGGCCACTACTTCCCTCTGCCTCTCAAACCTCATGCAAGTGTCCCTGGTGGCCACCTCTAAATCTGAACCACAGAGGGATCAGGGAATACTGGAACACATCGTTCTTCAAGTAACAAAGCTGGATTTAGAACAATCCAGCACATTGCATATAAATTTTGATCCTGCTACAGGATTCTTATTAGACACGTGCACACATGGCAGTGCCAAATAAAGTCAGCTGAGTTCAGGGAGAGCCATGGGAAAAGTTGACTCTGACAGTGGGACCTGATCTTAAAATTCCTTTCATAGCTTGTCTATTTGTCATATGGTAGCTGGCATGTGACAGATTCTCTGATGAGCAATACAATACATTACTGATACTAACATTTCCCCCCAAACCTCCCTTCTTCCTTAGCACAGAGTTCTCGCTCACGACCTGCCATCTCCAGTTACATCCCCAACAACGACATGATATGGGCAGCGACAGGCTGGGCAACACCAGCCTCCTATTTGTCCCACATTGAGGGTTTTCAGGAGTAGTTCTGGTGCACCTATGACTGTTCTTTCCACCGGGATAAAGAACAATCCAAAAGGGGGGCTGAGATGTGAAACAGCAATGAGATTGAAGTTTGTATTTTCTGAACAAGACCTGAAAGACCCCAGGGCATTAAAACGTCAAAAATACCAGGCACTGGCTTTATAATTCTCTCCCTTGTAGCCGGGATCTGGGTTTGTGGCCCCATCCTGGCTAACAGGCTCAGAAGGGAAAGGTGAGCAAGGATTGTTCTCCCTGATGGGATGCCTGGGTGGCTCAGTCAGTGAAGCATCTGTCTTCGGCTCAGGTCCTGATCCCAGGGTCCTGGGATCGAGCCCTCCATCCAGCTCTCTGCTCAGCGGGGAGAGTGCTGCTCCCTCTCCCTCTGCCAGCTGCTCTGTCTGCTGGTACTCTGTGTGTGTGTGTGAAATAAATAAAATTTAAAAAAAAAATTTTTTTTTCTCCCTGAGAAGCAGAGATCCCCCGGGCCTCAGGCTGCTTCTGTAGGAAGATGCAATGGGGACAGCTGTTGTGGCTACCTTGAATGCCTATGGGAAAAAGCCAAGAGAATCACAGAGAAGCTGGACCAAAGCTGTGACACACGTTAAGCACCTGTTTTTCAAGCCACTCTTGACTAGGTGTGTTACACGCACACTTACACTTGAGCTCCATACAATATTCACATTCCTAGTTTTGTGAGGAATTCGCTGCCCCTTCACAGCCCCTTATCTGCACAAGCCTACCCAGTGGCCACACGAAGGGCCCGGATGGTCTGCACAGGACCTCCCTGATTTCCCCAGCCCCCCTCGTTCTCCCTGTCAGAGTCTGCCCGCTCCTGGCTGGCAGCTTGACCTTGCCGAAGAGCTGCCTTGTGCAGGCACCTAGCCCTTCACATCGATCGTCAGGCCTTGGATGCATTAACACCACCTTGACCTTCTTTCTCCTTCAGAATGACTCCTGCTCAGCCCAGTCTGCACCCTAGATGAGCTCATGCCCCAGGCCTGACACTGCCAGGCTGGGCCCACCCCATGCTGTCCAAACCTGGCCCATTCACTTCTCCTCAGGGCAGAAAAAAAATAAAATAAAATAGGCACACATGGGGTTTTGTCGAGATTATATGTAGTAAAGCCTCATGGGAATTTTTCTTGATTTACAGGATACTTTCCCCTATGTGGTTCCTTAGAGTTGAATGTAGATCCACCATGAAAGGGGAAACTTTGAAAATCAGAAACAGTACTAAGAAGAAATCAATGCCCAGAGAAGGAATAAAATCAAACTCTTCAGAGTCCTAGACAGTCTTCTGTATCAATTCTAGTTATGTGTGTGTCTGCATGGAGGTCTTTTGCGGCAATTATTCTGGCAATGCTTATACCCGTCAATGGATAACGCTTCCAACAAAATACTTTCTATCTCACTACATGCTAGAGGCTGCCATTATCAATAGGGAGAATATCATTGAATTTCCACTGTGGGCACAGGTGGGAATTTTACCAGGTCTGCCAAGGTGTACAGTTCCGCCTCTCTGACCCAGGTATCCACATCAAGCCGCTCTGAGTGCGGCCCCATCCCCCAGGCCCACCCCCACACCTTCCAGAGCCCTCGGACCCACCCACCACCCCATCTCTGATTGGGCCCCTTTATGTAGTCATTTCCAAGTACGATAAGCCACCCAGGCTTCTCAATGTAGACACATATATGAGCATGTTTTTACACACAGCTTATTAGAATATGTGTGCAGGGCTTTTTCATCAATGACACTTTTATTTCTGCCTTCTCTCAGTTCCTTCCCTTATTTCCAATATTAACAACTAAAGAAAGGGGTATTTTGATTTGATCGCCCAAGGAAATCATTCCCAAAAGGCCATAGGAATATATTTTTAGGTTCATTTAAAGTTGACTACGGTTATTGGAAAGATTGTAAAACCATAATAAAATAAGAAGCCTAACAAAACGAATGTCTGAAACACAGCATGTTGCCCTCACCAGCAAGGCTGTCCCGGGCAGCTCTTCTGAGCGGGCTCTTTCTTACGGAGGCAAAGAAAAGTTCAATCTTCAGTGAGAAGAGAAATGGCTGCGTAAAAATAAGAGCAAATAGAACCCCAGAAGCATGCAAGTCTCAGCTCCTCAGTAAAAGAAAGGGATGGACTGAGCCCCCAGGGAGACTGGGAAGCATGCCGGTTTCCACAGCCCCATTGCCAAAATAGTAACAAAACAGTAAAATTCAGGTAATTTCCACCTAGTCTACATGTGGAGTATGTCTCTTTGCTCACCTACCTCTGGCCGCACCCCACACACTTACACACACACACACGCACGCACACGCATGCACACACACGCCTTTACTCCCCATTGTGCTCTGGAGAGCATTAGCTGTTGAGAAATTGTTCTTTCCCGAGCCAACTTTAGGAGAAGGAACAATGGGATTGAAAGTTACTAAGAATCTTGCCCATGCCCAAAGCGCCCTGAATGGCCAGTTGAGTGTCAGAATCTTCCACGTGAGATGTTTCTTTGGGTTAAGGCTCCACAGCTGCTGACTATTTCTGAATCTAAGTTCCCCTAAATCTAATTAAGTCTGAGGCCCCAAGGGGACATTGTGTGAACTTAAGTCCTGAGAGGTTCCCAAGCCCCGGAGTTCTGCCCATTATATGATATAGATTGTTCATCTTTCGATAAAGGAGCATGTGCTCAGAGAAATGAGGAATCCTTGTGTGTGATGAGGGAAGCAAACCAGATTGAAACAAATAAATGAAATTGGAGAAGTTGAGATTACTCTTAAAGCTGGGCCAGTCATTCTACCTGCCAAATCGAAAACCATTTCTATTATACAAAAATCTGCACACAAGAACCCGGAAGAAGCCAAGATGTCCTTCCGTGGGTGAATGGATAAACAATTGGAACTCATCCAGACAATGGAATATCATTTAGCCATAAAGGAAAATGAGCTATCAAGTTATAAAAAGACATGGAGGAACTTCAAATGCCTATGGCTAAGGGAAAGAAAGCAATCTGAAAAGGCTATATATAGTATCATTCTAACTGTATGCCATTCTAGAAAAGGCAAAACTATGGAGACAGTAAAAGATCAATGTTGCTAGGGGTTGGGGGGCATGAGGGATGAATAGGAAGAGCACGGAGGATTTTGGGGGCAGTAAATTCATTCCGTGTGACCCTACAATGGTGGATAGATGTCATTATACCTTTGTCAAGACCACAGAATATGCAACACAAAGGACAAACCCTAATGTAAACTATGGGTTTTAGTTAATAATAACGTATCAGTGTTGGCTCATCAATTATAATAAATGTACCCACTTGTGAGTTGTGGGATGGGGCATTGGAGGGGGTGTCTGGATGTTCTCTATACTCTCCACTCATTTTTCTATAAACCTGAAACTGCTCTAAAAAATAAAGTCCATTCATTTTTTTAAAAGTTTTTAAAATGTTTCTAGATTTTTCTCTGTCGGTGATCCTCTCGTAGATTTAATTAAGGACCTTTCCTGATCTCAGAGAACATATAAAAACCTTGAAGTCGACCGTCCCATTCAGATGTTGGGAAGGCATCCTTGCGGGGTGGAGAAGAAGGTGGAGCCCAGAGAATCTGTTTCAGTCACAGCTCTGGTTTCCTCGATGAAGGTTTGTGTGGCCTTGACTGGGAGAGTGTAGATTAATTGCCCAAAACTTTCTCCAGTCGTCGTCTGTAAAATGTAGATTAAAAAAGCATCCCACAAGACTATTGTAAGGATAAAAGGCACAACGCCCAGCCCATAGCAAGCCCTCACTGAAGGCTGTTGGTACTACCCTATGTAAGCTGTTGCCCTCTCTGGACCTCAGTTTTCAAATCTGTAAATTGGGGGATTGTACTGGGAACTATGGAGGTACCTTCCAGGCCAGTCATTCTAGGTTTCCATAATGGGGCAGCTAAAGAACAAGGCCTGGCTGAATGAAGGCAACACACTGAAACTAGGTATTATGAGCAGCCATTCAAATGGAAAAAAAAAAAAAGGAAGGGATAGACATTTACTGAGAGCTGGTTTTTTGTTAAACCAGTACATTCCACCTCTTGTTTTCTCCAGTCATTCCCAATCGCCTCGATGTAGGAACCATTAACTCTTTCCCTGAAGAGGAACCGGAAACTTCTCCACTCACCCACCAGGTAGTAAGGACAGGGTTTGAACACAGGGCTGTCTGACCCAAAGCTCATGCTTTTTCCTCTACACCATGCTCTTATCTATCTCTGGAAGACCTCAGCTTGTCTTCCACTTGGGGCAGGAGGAGGCCTGGAGATCCTGGAACAACTTCACAGTCACATGTGACTGCCCACCGAGATGTTCTCTGCAAGAACAGAGCATAACAAATCCCACTCACTCACGAATAAGAGAAATCTTTAAGGTAAATAGAGAAGCAAACATCCAAAGTTCACAGCCACAATGAGGCCCCAGCAAGACAGCGTTGAAGGAGCATCTGCTCTGTCTTTTCTGAGGAGTGTTTGCTGAGTACCTCTCCCTCCCGGTTCCCTGCTGATCGAGCCACTCCAGCCCCAGAGGCAGGAGGAAGCTGGGACGAGACCAGTTTTCCTGAACTCAAATGGTGAGACATGCCTCTTTTTGTGCATACATCATTTTCTTTAAATGCTTTCACTTCCCTAGTTGGCCCCCTGCGGACTTGAAATTGCAACCCTTACACATTCACGTGCAGATTATCCTTCTCAAAGGAAATCAAGCATTGTCAAAATCCCCAGATAAACCATGTTTTTATACAGCCTTCCCAGAAAGTTCAAGCTCTAAATTGAAAGAACAAGCAAAATGAAGTGGATGGCTTTGAATATCAAATCTCAGCTTAGACTCCAACCAAACATGGTACCAGGGCTCTGAGAATGTCCCCTGTTCCCCAGCTCCCAGCTGCTCCCAGCTGCTCCCAACTGCCAAGCCCGTTCCTCTTCAGAAAGTCACGGGCCTGTGCAGACAGCCCCAGAAGAAGAAAGGAAGCCACTTTCGGGCAAGAGCAGCCTCCTCCCATGAGCCCAGCTTGGAGGAGACTGGCCGCCTTGGAGGTTTAGGTCTTAATCTCTGATTTGGCACTAAACGCTGCCCAGGGGGAAGCATTTAGCACAACTGCGAGGCAAAAGCAGGAAGTAAGCAGCAAGAGAAAGCCAGAGTGGGTTCAGAGCCACTGTGCCTGAGGGTCCTAAATCCTGCGCAGTGAGCCTGAGGACTTTAGACCCCGAATGGTCTACAGGACCCTTCTTGCCAGGATCCCATCTTGATCGGCCTCCCAGCTAAGGGTAGGGCATACTGGGGCTGACTCAGTATGCCCTTTCGTGGAAGAGTCACCCTCCTCATTCTCTGCCAGAAGTACTAGAAACCACAAAATAGAGACGCCAAACTAGGAGGATGGACGAAATGCGGGCATAAGGGAAGAGGGAAGAGCTAGGAGGGGAACGTTGAGAAGGCGAAGAGGTGGTCTAGAGAGGCCAAGGGTCAGGAAATTCCCCCTCTCAATCCTCTGTCTTTTCTGGATCTTCAGATCTTCTCTTTTACTCCAGCCCCCACCAAAAAGCTTTCCTTCACAGTCTTCTTCAATCCCGCAACCCAGCATTGGCACCTCTCCTTTTCCTGGTGTGAACTACCAGCCGAGTCCTTTATACCTGCTTCTGGTTTCCAGTGTGTGGACCTGGTTCCTAACACCCTCTGCCGGCAAGAGGTTTTAGATGCCTGAGAGCAAGGTGATGCTTGACTTCATCTCCAGCTTTGCTGCAAGATCTGAATCATTCACTGAAACCCCTCCTCCTGCACGCTGTCCTAGACGGGGGGCATTAGCAGAAGAAACCTGGAGAGTCCCCCCTTTAGGACCACTCACCGTGGGCCTCATAGATGGGGCAAAGGACCTGCCAATCCTTGGCACAAACTACTAAAGGTGATTGAAGTTGTTATGTCATCCAGAAATGGGTTACCAATTGTCAAAAAAAAACACATGCACATTTGATTTATAAAATACAAAGTCCTTTCAAGGCAATGTTGTCTTTTTATTAACCTTTTGTCATAGATTATTTTTTTAAATAGAGGTTCAGGTGCAAGAATTTTTTTTACATGAAAAGAAAAAAAGAATTTCTATGTCATATTAGAAAAGATTCTAATCACTGAACCACCCACCAAATGCTGATATTTCTCCCCAGTCAGGTAATATTCTGCTAACTGCCGCCCAGGGTCCCCATTCCCCATTTCTGAGCTCAACCTGCTGCAGAGTCAGTTCCTTCGAATGGATATTTTTTGAGCCTGCCAAACAGAAGCTTCTGAAATCACAGAAGCTCAAAGCCTAGGACAAAGTTTAAATGCTACTGATGCAACTGTCACCCTCGAGCTATTTGCTGGGAACCTCGATCTTAAGCAATACGATTTAAGAGTTCTATTTTAGCTCACAATAAACAGCAAGGCCCGGTTCCAACCGCTGTCCCTCCCCAATGCTGATCATTCAGAGTTCTATCTTTGCGTGGCCGGGAGGAGGAGACCATCACGTCTCGTCATATTTCGCGCATTAACAGAGACTGCAGGGCTCCTCTCCTTCCTTGATTCGCTATCTTTATTTCCACAGAATACCTGGAGCACCAGCCATGCAGTGTAGTGAGCCTCACTGAAATAAACAGACACCACTTGAACGCCCTGGTAACTACTTACATTTCTACATGTGTCATAATCCAAGAGGCCACTACCGAGTTCGCTAATACTCCATGTTCTGACAGGACTTCTGTATTTGATGATGACAGGGATGGCATTCAGGGCCAAAATGAAATGGATCTGAGACTGAGTTTCGATAGAGTGATTCCTATCCAAAGAGCTGGGCCCTGGAAATGGACAGCCACTGGCTTGCAACTTCCTTTGTAGAGTATCCACGACAAACAGAGCCAAAGATTAAATTGCTTAACAAAAGATAAGGCAAACATGCTGGTCTCCCCATCCACCTCTACCCACTAGACCAACATCGTGAATGACTGTGCACCCATGACTGTGCTGTGCTTCTTGTCCACTGGTGCATTCAATCCTCCCTACCAGGCTCAGCCATTCACATTGCCGTTTAGGGGGGAAGGACGTTAAGCCCCTCGGGCTGTGTCAGCAAACCCAGGTGAGACAGTTAGGGTGCAGCAAAGTTGATGCAAACCAAGATTCCCTCACTCCAAAGCCCATGCATTCTCCCCTCTGCTCGGCTGCCTCACAAGACAAAGACTTGTTTGCCCAGCAGCCCCCACAGCCACGGTGGGTGTGGACAGATCTAAGTATGGCCCTCGTCCAGGAAAGCGGGCAGATAGCTGGAAGGCTTTAAAAAAGTGGTGGCACCAAAAATTCAGACTGCCTCCTTCACATAAAAGTTCTGCTGAGTTTTTCATCAATATTCCCTCCCCCAGCACGGCCAACAAAGAGATTTAAAAATCAACTATGAGCAGGCATGTCCCACTTATTCATAGTTGTAACCATCTTTAAAAATGGACAGTGAGGGCACCTGGGTGGCTCAGTCAGTGAAGCATCTGCCGTCAGCTCAGGTCATGATCCTGGGGTCCTGGGATCGAGTCCCGCATCAGTCTCCCGGCTCAGCAGGCAGCCTGCTTCTCCCTCTCCCTCTGCTGCTCCTCCTGCTTGTGCTCTCTCGCTCTCTGTCAAATAAATTAATAAAATCTTTTAAAAAATAAAAATAAAAAATAAATAAAAATGGGCAGTGAGTCGATAGATGGCATGTCGACAGGCCTTGAGGTCTCCAGGTAGAAGCTTAGTGAGTGAGGGACTCTGGGGGACGGGCGTGATGCCAGATGGGGCAGCTTACCTGTCTCAGCTGGCTTCAGCCCCACAGCACCTGCAGGAATGGGGATAAAAGATTGCAAATGCTGGGGGCCAGCTGTGCTGTTGGGAAAACTGCTGATCCAAACCCACCACTGCCAGCCGACTTATCCTCATGAAGACTTTGGAGCAGGTCTCAGAACGAAACAGTGGGAAGAAGGCCAACTGGGGTTATATGTGACTCCAATAAAGCTATGGATATATTCATTTTGGTTTTTTATGCAGACATTTGTCCCAACTGAAGAATTATAGTGTTGGCGTGAATATGCATTAAAAAAATAGAAGCTGAGTTGTGTTCCAAGGGAATTGTATTGACTATACAGGCAGCTAATGACATGGTTTACTTCTCTAGAAGAATCAGCACTCATTTTCAGAGTGACCTTGTAGTTTAAACTCTTTAAATTGAGAACACAATGAATGAGCTCCTCTGCTGAATTCATAAGTAACTAAAACACAGCAGCAAGCAGCACTAAGCCACTATCTGGGTAATTCTGTTGCCTGTTGAAATCTGGGTTGATCATTGTTCATGCGTCAGTCTCCCTAAGCTACTAATACCTGCAAATACTTCCTTCTATACCAGTGTAAGAGACCCTGACTCAATAGAACTCATATTTCATAGATCATTTGCTTAACCTCTCTCAACACAGAACTTTGGCAAAGAAGTTCTTATTTGCCTCATGGACACCTGGCCAAGTGGATTTGTTTCTGAACAAGGTTGGAGGTCATTAAAGACAGCAGGCACCTCGTCACTGGCCAGCCTAGCCCTTTTAATGTATCCAACCAGCCCTGAAACTCGTCCCTGTTAACACCATGAGAATTTGTGTTGCTCTCTTTGTGGTGTTCAAAGATCCATAGAGTACTAGGACTCTGATTTGCGCTCAACTGATTCAAAAATTTTATCTTACGAAGAAAAAAACCTGACGTCTGGAAAGGTTAAGGAACTTGGCCAAGGTTACCCACCTAGGGGGTGGCAGAGCTGTTAAAGAAACTGGACTCTGGACTCCAAGGCCCAACCTCACTCCCGAACATGAGTTATATCAAAATACAGAGCGCACTAAAACTACCTGGAGATCTTGTCAAAACAGATGGTTGGGCCCCACCTCCGGAGTTTCTGTTTCAGTATGTTTGGGTGACTCTCGAAAATTTACATTCTAACAAGTTCCCAGGGAATGCCGACCCTCTTGGTCTGGGGCCAAACGCTTTAGGAAACACTGACCCAGGATGTGTGGTAGGGACGAAGTTCCTCCTCTGACCCCAAAGACACAAGAGATTTCTCTAACAGCTCAGAATAAAGCAGTTTGTTCCCATTTCCAAACCTGTTCTGAGTTAAGTAAAAATCAAGCTGAAATTGTCTTCTTGAGTGCATGTTCTAGAAGCAATCCAATGTCAAGGGAGCAGCAAGTCCTGCCGAATCATAATAAAGAAGTTTTGGATTTGAGTCCATCATCAAAAATGAAGAAATGAGTCCTCAGGCAAATACAGAAGCCAAATAGAGGTCCATGGAATATCCCTTGGGTGAAGATGGGCCCCGGCAAGCAGGCAGGGAAACAAAGGTATGGGGTCAGGGGATGCAACCAGGAGCACAGGAGCTCAGACTCAGCCTGGCTTCGTCTGGCACATGCAACCTAGAACATAGGCAAATGGCAGTTAGACTGTTTGGCCAAGATCAGAAATGCCGCAAGTCAGTTTTAGAAGACAATGCAAGTGTTGAGTCACTGAGAGAGAAAGCAAAACCTAACTGCGGCTGGAAGTGACCTCCTCGTCCATTTATGGAATCATTCGAGCAGTGTTTTTTAGGCATTTCCCGTGTTTTTTAGGCATTTCCGTGCACGAGGGACTCTGGGTGCAAAGAGTAAGAAGACATTGCCTCTTCTTTCAAGGCACTATTGTTTCTGGACAGAGAAACTGAGTAACAACAAGCCTGAAGAATTTCATAAATGTTCAAGAGAGGTAGAAAGTATCTCCCAAGACAGAAATAAACTTCTGCCTGGGAAAAACTTCTGTTTCAGGCTTTTCTTGCTTTTATCACCGACTGAATGTTAGTTGACCCCGGAGTTCCATTCTCGAACCTCTCAGTGTTAATGGCTCTCAGTGACCTCCAAATGCTGGAATCCAACCCGAATGGTCCGGACTCTGACTCTCCAGCCCCAGGCTGATTCCCACCCCCACCAAGCCCCATCTCCCAGGCTTTTCCCAACCACCATCTGGACATCTCAACCCCTGAAACTCAACATGCCCCAAACTAGACTCACTTTCTTTCATATTTCTGGCTGTAAGAGCAAATAATTTGATCATCTAAATAGCCTCCCAGGCTAAAGTACTCCAGTCATCCTTGACTCTTTCTTCTCACTCGCCTTCCATTGCTAATGGCACCAGAATCTCTTAATACTACCTTCATAACTGTCTTTCATCTGGCTTTTTCTCTCTGTGTCCATGGCCTTTACCAGCACTTTGCTAGGCTCCCAAAGCTCCTTCTTCTCTGAAAACGTCTGCCTCAAGCCTCACCCTCCATACAGGGTTGTCTTTCACACACTAAAAAGCCTCTGGAAGCTTTGTTTGCCCCCTCGGGCAGTTAGAGTGGGCAGGAGAGTGGACAAGGGTGGGGGAGAAAGGCACAGGGTGGCAGGTCACAGGAACCGTCCAGTGCTCAGCTGGTGTTTGAGGAACCACAACAATAAATTAAGATGGAGAAGCGCTAAGACGCAGCCATCTCTGAATGCCACACAGAGGACATTGGACTTTATTGGGCTGGCCATGGGCAGCGAGAGAAAGCTTTTGAAGAGAGAGGTGATGTGATCAGAGGTGTGCATTAAGAAGACGAGTTTGGCAGGAGCTTGTAGAACAGATTCCGGGGAAAATGGGTGAGCAGTGATGTTGCCACAGAGCCATCTGAGCAGGGCTAAACTTGAACTGTCGCTTTGCCCTCTGCCTTTAGATATGCAAATGCTCTCGTTCCAGAAATAAGACCTTCGGTTTACTACGCTGTTATTTTTATTCACTGCCTTATGTCTTTTCTGTCAGAGAGACACTCTCTAATCTTCTTAAGTTCCAAAATGGAAAATCATTTTTACCCTCCATCTTCCTCAACACCCTGTCCCTCTGGTAGCCGCCTGTCTAACTCTGTTGAACAGTGTCCCTTCCTTGGAAACCAGTGACACCACACCAGCCCGATTACTATCGTAACATTGTAGGAGGTCAGTTCTCCACGTGAAGCCCAGCTGGTCTTCTCCCTCAGGGGCATTACCTGGGT
Source organism: Ailuropoda melanoleuca (assembly GCF_002007445.2). Lineage (NCBI taxonomy): Eukaryota > Metazoa > Chordata > Mammalia > Carnivora > Ursidae > Ailuropoda > Ailuropoda melanoleuca. The sequence goes on along the minus strand of NW_023234215.1, from coordinate 429,549 downwards.
GGATTTGCCAATTCACGTGGGCCAACCAATGTCCAAAGTCAACTGTGGGAGCTTGGAACCACTGTTTCATCTAAAATCTCAGAGATGGGACTTTTGGTGACCAAGCTCACAGATGCTGAAGTATAAATAAACATTTCGGTGTAGTGATATTCTGTAACAAACCCAACGGTCACACAGGTCAGGATGGCAACATGTCTTCTGTCTCCATGGGAAGTCTCCAGAGCACTCTTCTTTACCCCGGGGAAAGTCCCGTCCATAAAACTACAAATCTTCCATCCAAACAGCCAACATGACAATTTCCTTCCATGACTACCCAATCCCCGGGATGACTGCCATTCTCTTTTTCCATGTATGCCAGTGGACTCCAATAGATTACAGCCAAGTGGTGCTGGGCTGGGGCTCATTCTGTCTTTTTGTCTTAACCTCATTGTGCCAAAAATTAAATATAGAGGATTACAGAGGAAGTCAATGACATCGAAATGATACCTGTGACCAATGGCCAGTGAGCATTCACATGGACTTCCCAGTGACAATGAGCTCACTGACCTCATGAGGCAGAGTGTTCCAGGCTCACTATAATTGAACATCTTCTGAAGGTGAGCCAAGGGGTCCCATCACAGTGGGAGATGTCAAAATCATATACCTTAAATACTTTAGTTATTAAGAATATGTGTTTGCCCATTTGATGGGCAACAGCATCATGCTAAAGATTTTCAAAAATTATCAAGAAGGTTTACATTCTCGCTTATAAGTAAAACTCAGACTTCTCAGGAAAGCACTAAAGAGCTCACACCATCTAACTCCGAGCTGTGTCTTGGCTCCTCTGCTTAGGCGTATACAGTCCATCATCCATACGGTAGAGTCTGCTCTGCTCTGCATTCTCAGGCCCTACCTGACACTCTTCCACGTCTACACTTCAGCTCACTCTGGTTTCCGTGGCGCTCTGTCCCAACAGCTCAGTGCTCAGACCAGCTCCCTCATCCTTCACAAAGTAGGCTCCAAGGGCCCAATAAAATCAGCAATAGCGACAACAAATATAACCAAACACTTAGAACTAGGTCTCAATGGCTGAAATTCGCAATCCATGTGTAACAAATGGAGGAGCCAGGATGTATAGGAATGATCCCCTCTGCCCTTGGAGTTGCCAGGTAGGGCCTGGGGAGCCCCGTTCAGTAGGCTCATCACCCCCAAATGGAGCAGACTTTTCCATTTACCCTAAGTGCTGTTACAGATCTTACCATTCTTTTTTTTTTTTTAAGGATTTTATTTACTTATTTGACAGAGAAAGAGAGAGAGAACACAAGCAAGGGGAGCAGTAGAGAGAGAGGGAGAAGCAGGCTCCCACTGAACAAGGAGCCTGATGTAGGACTTGATCCCAGAACCCTAGGATCGTGACCTGAGCCGAAGGCAGACGCCCAACCAACTGAGCCACCCAGGTGCCCCAGATCTTATATTCCTACAGGAATGGAAAATTGGGGGAAGCACAGCAACCAGAATCGTCTTCAGTCCAGATCGCATCAGACTTCAGGCTCTGGAATTCCAGCTATCCCTCCTGACCTGCTTGCTCTGTTATCTCCATTACTATTCTCAATCCTGGTCTTAACCTCTCTGTCTAGCCCTTTAAAACTGAGGCTTCCATCAAATTCTAGGCTCAGTTCCTAATCCTGGATTTCAGATTTTCCTCTATTCCATGAACCACAGTGTGCATGCCACTGACTTCTTCTGCCCCATCAAGCATCTACCCCTCAAATGCTTCCTTACTTGTATGGGACACAAATCGCACGCACTGCTCCTTTTCTCCTACCTAGATTATATTTCTCTTTGATGATAAACTTAAATCTCACTTCTTTTATTTTTTTAAAGATTTTTTTAATTTATTTGAGAGAGAGAGAGAGAGCACGAGCAGGTGGGGGAGGAGCAGAGGGAGAAGCAGACTCCCCGTCGAGCAGAACGCCTGATGTGGGTCGGTCCCAGGACCTAGGACCATGACCTGAGCCAAAGGTAGATGCTTCACCGACTGAGCCACCCAGGCGCCCCTTAAGTCTCACTTCTTATAGAAGCTTTCCATGAGCCTGAAAGCGACTTCCTCCTTCTCTGAATAAATTACCTACCTCATCACCTGTTTCCCATTGAATGGCAAATATATTTTCTTAATAACTGAGTTATAAGCAACTTCGAGGTGGTGGGGTGGTTCAGTCAGTTAAACAACTGACTCCAGCTCAGGTGGTAATCTCAGGGTCCTGGAATCAAGCCCCGTGTCACGTCCATTTCCTCACTCAGTGGGGAGTCTGTCTCTCTGCCCCTCCCCCACTAATATTGTCTCTCTCTCTCTCAAATAAAATCTTTTAAAAATTTAAAAAATAAAAATAACTAAATTATAAGTAACTTTGAAACCTGTGCTTCTGGATATTTCTCAGGGTGATGGCTAGCACATGGCGCACAGTCAGAAAATGCCCAATAGTTGCTTGTTTTTTATTCAGTTGATGAACAGAAACTATCCCTTTATTAGTCATATTTCCAAAATTGAAAGATACATAAAAATCACCAAAATATGGATCCTGAGCCATGGATCCTGGATGATGGCTCTAAACTGATTCTATAGGTGATATGGGTAAGGAGATTAAATCAATTGAATAAATCTCTTTTAATTCTAGCTGGTACAATGGACCCAAACCCAGGGCAGTCTCTTGGTGAACTGAGCTAAACTGTCAGCCAATCACAAAGACATGTTTGGAGAAGACAGTAGTCTATTCCATACTCTTTTCATCAGGCCATACCCTGATTCTTGCTTATGTGTCACAGGATATGGCCACGTAGCCCCATCTAAGGGGCAGGCAACCTCAGGCCTGTTTTGCCACACCAGCTGCATGAAAGCTACAGAGAAAAACAGAAATACGAAGAAAACCTGCCAACTAGATAAGAGCCTGGTATCTCCTCTGCTGTCTCTACCTCTTTCCATCATAAGTAGGGCTGGGTGAACTCTGAGTGGCTCTAGAAACTAAAACTCTAACTTCATCTAATAATTACCTATGGATAAAATCCTTAACAAATGGGTGATTGCTGAGACAGATGTGAACGTGGACCCAGGCACGGGTGTCTTGACTGAATCATCAGAGCTACTGGCATAAAGTAAATTAAAGTCTCCCAGATAGCGATGGGGTCAGTTCTAGAACTTGGTGTGGGGCCATGGTTGCTGGTTTCAATGACGCAGTCCCCAAACATGGCAGCATGCAGGATAAGAGCTATGGAAGATTCTTATACTGGGGAGTTCCCAACTTTTTCCCAACTAGGTCGGGCACTGAGATTCAACCATGAACCTAAAATTACAATTAATAAAAAATAAAATGTGGTCTAATTAACATATCCTAGCTAATGTTAGCCTTTACCTGCGTGATTGTCCACATGGACAGTGAAAGAAGGGAAGACAAAGGAAAAGGCTTTTTCGTGGTTATTCAGCAATCCCTGAGGAAAGACATGCCAGACAGGGTAAACACAAGCATTTTGTGCACCAGAAAAGCATACTCTATGGTGAAGTAAGGAAACTTTTCTAGGCTCGTCAGTACTTTGGATAAAGTGTTTTCAAAAAATTAGTCAAGTTCCTTTGCTGTAATTCCTTGCTTACTCAGCAACCATATGACTATTAATTAAATTGGTATTATGGTTTTAAAATGAGTCTTTTATGATTTGCTTACCTTTAATCAAACCCACGGGGCTTATTCACCTTAGAAGAGCTAACAAAATTGAATTCTCTACCCTGCAAAGATCCAGGGCACCACCCCACCCCCACTCTTTCCACGGAGACCAGTCCAAGTACTTGGCCAGCCACCTCTCCACTCTGGCTAATCAGCTTACTTGCAGTAATATTAATAAGCATTTCAGGGTCACCAGATCCCTGGCTAGCGGTTCACAGGCACCTTCAGAAACTAAATGAAGAAAAAGAGAGTTAATCTCTTGTACTTTAAAAATATTAATAAATAAGTTTGTTCATTATAAGGGAGAGAGCAGAAGAACCTTAAATTAAGAGCAGGCCTGAGCTGTCCATTAACCACTGCACAGTCTATAATAGGAGGAGGAAGGCTGTCCTGAAATTAGTCTATTTTACCTTGGTTAAACATCCACCCTATAGTCCCATGGTCAGAATGTGAGGAAAAACAGCGCAGGAGGAAGAGAAGACACATTTGTAGCATAAATGTCTCAATAATGCACATTTTGTTTTCTGGCAATGGATCCTTATTGCTGCTAATATTCGCCCTAGAGCACGGTTTCTACAGCAACCACTTAGGACTCCAGGAATGTGGTGACCTTTGACCTTAACTCATCCCTCTTGGTGGATCCCCTGTAACCATCTTTCTACAAGAGCTTTCACAAACTCAAACAAACACAGGAAAGGCAGGCCCTCTTACGTTAGGGTGCCTGTGTTTATCCATGTGACCCTCAGTCATCCTCACAGATTGCCTCTCAGGCAGGAAACGCTAGATTTTTCTTGTATTTGTCATTGCCACTTTTTCCGACAAGTGTTCCTCTGACAGAGAATGCATTTCCACTCCTCTTCTCTTTTTTCCTTCCTCCTTGCTCTTCTCTCACCTAAAAGGCACTGTAGCTCCTTCTCTTAAACTCTCTTACGTTCACTTTAGAACATCTCCATATGATCGGTAGGTCTCTGCCAACATTTTTCTCTTCTTTTTATGTTAAAAATAACCTCTATCGCTGTAAATTTATCGTTGATTCAACAATCAGATGCAGGCTGCTGGTTGTACTCTGCATGATTCCGCTTGCCCTCCACCTCCTTGTCTTGTTCAAATTCAAATTTTATTAATGATTTCCAGATCAAGGACACTTCAGAAGGCAAAAGCAAGAAAGTGCCCAAGGACAAGGCTTGGAGGGCACACTAACGCAGTGAATGACAGAATCAACTATTGAATGGTGTCAATAAGATGGAGGGGAAGATAGAACTAACAGGGTGAGATGATAAGACATAAATATAGGTTACCAGATTAGGTTAAAATTTATAAGTGATAACCACAGTGAGACGGCACCTCATACCTGCTAGAAGGACAATCATCAAAAAGAAAAGACATAGTGTTTGCCAGAATGTGGAGAAAAGAGAGCCCTTGTACACTGCTAGTGGGAATGTAAATTGGTTTGGCTACTAAAGGAAATAGTATGGAGGTTTCTCAAAAAATTAAAAATAGAATTACCATATGATCCAGCAATTCCATTTTTGGATACATATCTGAAGGAAATGAAAATCGGATATCAAAGATATATTCCCATTTTCACTGCAGCATTATTCACAATAGCCAACATATAGACACAACATAAATGTCTATAGCCAATTGACAAATGAATGGATAAATGAAATTAGTATGTAAATACACCGGATTATTATTCAGCCACAAGAAAGAAGGAAACCCTGCCTTTTGTGACAGCATGGATGGAGCTAGAGGGCATTATGCTAAGCGAAATAAGCCAGAGAAAGATAAACACTACATTATATTACTTTTATGTGGCATCTAAATTAAAAAGAAAAGAAAAGAAAAAGTCAAACTCAGAAACAGAATGTAGAAAAGTGGTTGCCAGGGCTGGGAGGTGGGGGAAATAAGAGTTGATAAAAGTACAGATTTCAGCTATAAGATGAATAAAGTCTAAGGACCTAATGTAAAACATGGGAACTTTAGCTGGTAACAGTATACCATATAACTGAAATTTGCTAAGACAGTAGAACTTAAATGTTCTCTCACAGAAAAAAGATAAAGGGGTTGGGGCGCCTGGGTGGCTCAGTTGTTAAGCCGCTTCCTTCGGCTCAGGGCGTGATCCCGGCGTTCTGGGATTGAGCCCCACATCAGGCTCCTCTGCTGGGAGCCTGCTTCTTCCCTCTCCCACTCCCCCTGCTTGTGTTCCCTCTCTCGCTGGCTGTCTCTCTCTGTTAAATAAATAAAATCTTTAAAAAAAAAAAAAAAAGATAAAGGGCGCCTGGCTGGCTCAGTCAGACATCTGACTTTGGCCCAGTCATGATCTCTGGGTCCTGGGGTGGAGCCCCTCATCAAACCCTGCGACCCGCTCCACATTCAGCTTCTCCCTCTCTCTCTGCCCCTCCCCCCACGTGTGTGCACGCTCCTCTCTCTCTCTCTCTCTCTCAAATAAATAATCTTTTTAAAAACAGGTAAGTATGTGAGGTGATGGATGTTTTAATTAATTAGATGGTGGGAAATCCTTCCACAATGTATGCATGTATCAAATCATCACGGTATACACTTCAAATAGCTTACAATTTCTCGAGCATACCTCCATAAAGCTGAAAAACAGATAAAATAAAATTTACAAATGATAAAAGCATAGAGCGATGGATAATATATGGTGATTTTAGATCATTGTGACTAACAGGTCACATTGGGTAGTGTCATGATGAGGGGGGCGGTCATAGCTACTTCGGTACAAATGCTCTCAGGGTGCACCCTTGCCAGTGGAGCCCCTTTGTCAAGGGAAATAACGGTCTCAGTGTCCAGTGTGTTGGCCTGACCCCATCTGGGTCGTGTGTCCCCATCAGAGCACCCCATTTGAAGAAAAACAGTAGCCAGTGGGAGTCTGGCAGAGGGGGAAGTTCTAGGTGATAAGGGCTCCAGAAACTGTGTCTGAAGAGGAGTCGTTCAAGGAGGTGAGGATGTCTGTTTGGCAAAGCAAAAGACAAAAACAAAAATAAAAAACTGAGCTGTTATTCACTATCTAAATGGCTGTTGGAGGACCAGCAATGGCTAACCCAAGTTGCCAAGAGGCCAGGTAGAAACATAGATGAGACAAACAAGGGCATGTCTCAAACAAGGGCATGTAAGGAAAGAACCAAGCTCGAGCCTGATTGGGCCACTAGAAATGTCACCTAGCCTCAGAGCTGGAGGGAGGCCTAGTGAGTTGTGATGTCTGAGAGTGAGAGCCCACTGTCATGTGTGAAATGTGGGCCTAGCGCTGCCATCTTTTCTAATTTTTCAAGAGAAGCCAGAAACACAAATTTTTATGCAACGTGTCTCAACTTTTAATTTTAGCAACTATTTCAGAATATTTAAAGAAACATTCCACAGCCCATACATGTCTATCCTTGACACCAGAGCTTTTGTATCATCTCATATCAAAAGTTACTAGAAAGGTCCTTTAAAGTAAAATATTAGATGTTTCTTTTTTTTTTTTTTTAAGATTTTACTTATTTATTTGACAGAGAGAGAGCACAAGCAGGGGGAGTGGCAAGCAGAGAGAGAAGGAGAAGCAGGTTTCCAGCAGAGCAAGGAGCCCGATGTGGGTCTCGATCCGAGGACCCTGGGATCATGACCTGAGCCGAAGGCAGAGGATTAACCAACTGAGCCACCCTAGATATTTCTATTTTACAAATGCATAAGCATAACACATCTGGGGTACTAAATAACTCACAGAAAGTCATCCTGGAAATGGGGCAATAGAAGTAGGAATTGGATGATTCAGGTTATCTGTCTCCAAACTCAAAACTCTTTCCAGCTCCACTTCAGAGCCTACTCTAAGGCTCTAAAATTCCATTTCTAGCTATGCTCAGAAACGGATTTGCTCATTCCTGCTTTCCTGTGATCACCCCACCCTCCCCAAGTCACCTGCACATTTCCATATTCCTGAAATGCCTCCCTGTCCTTCCACTATGCCCTGAAAGCCGTTCTCCTTCATGATCTCTTATCAGCTTTCTTTCAGTCTGATTCCGTCAGCTATGGGAATGCCCTCCCATCCCTCGTTGCTCCAAACTTGACCTATCCTTGACATGTATTTGTCCAAAATTGTTGTCTATCTTCTGCATGTCTCTGTAAAGACAAACCTGTCTTAATGAATCAACGAACAAAGCCACGTACACATACGTGCGCGTTCATACACCCGAGTTGATATTGATCAGTGAGTCATGAAATAGTGATAATTTCTGGGTGCGTAAGTTGGGAGGAGGAAGAGAATATGCTGTCAACCATAACTTCCAGTTCTCACAGTCCTCTCTACTTCCTTCAAGAAATTTGGATTGTGATCCTTTTTTAAAATAAGCTCTAAGCCCAATATGGGGCCCAAACTCACAACCCCAAGATCAAGAGTCGCACACTCACTGAGTCAGTCAGGTGCCCTGGATTATGATTCTTGAGGTTTAAAAGCCAGCTGGGTAGCCTTGTTCCTGCACATCAATGCAGGAGAAGCAGTAAGAATATCTGGTTTTCTGGGCACCTGGGCAACACAGTCGGTGAAGGAAGCAACCGATTCTCGGTTTCAGCTCAGGTCATGATCTCAGGGTCGTGGGATCGAGCCCCATGTTGGGCTCCCTGCTCAGCTGGCAGTCTACTTGAGATTCTCTCCCCCCTCCCTTTGCCCCTTCCACTCATGCTGTCTTGCTCTCTAAAATAAATAAATAAATAAACATTTTTAAAAGAAGGATATCTGGTTCTCTGTATTTTAGGCTCTTTAATGCCCGTTTGAAATATATCATTATTTCTTGGGTTGAGATGAACCTTGTCTGGGAAGAACACAAAAACCAGTGGAGAAATGGCTGAGTAAGCAAAGCTTCCAGATGAGTTTGTTTGGCTAAAACATAGGCTTTTTAAAATGCAAGCACTGTCAAGGGTTTTTCCTCTTGACCGCCCCCCGCCAGACATATACCAAGTGCAGTGATGTTTTCTAATGCACTGTATTTAACTCTGTGAGGCCGAACGTCCTTCCACGAGAAATAGAGTATTACAACTTGCATCTAGCATCTAAAACGAAAGACAAAATGTATAGAAAATGAAAAAAAATAAAACAAAAAACCACGCAGAGAAATCTGTAAGGGGGGAAAAAAATCCGAAGGATGCTTCTGCTGTCTCCAGCCAACCAGGGGGAAGAATATGTTTGGTTTTGTGTGTTTTGTTTTGGTGATCTAGCTGGGCAATGACCTGTTACGCATAAGAATATTTCATAGAGCTAATGTTCCTACACTCTAATCTCTCTAGGCAAGGTTCATATTTGTGTGAGTTACTTATTCTCTCTTTGTTGACTAAGTCAATAATCAGAATCAGCAGGTTTGGAGTCTGTTGGCAGGGATCCGCAGCATGGCTTGGGAGAAGTGAGCATAAAAGCCCCAAGCTGGGGGCAGCCGCCACACAGGCCCTCGCGTTCTTGGCAGGATGGCTTCTCATCGTCTGCTCCTCCTTTGCCTCGCCGGACTGGTACTCGTGGCTGAGGCTGGCCCTGCGGTGAGTCCTTGATTCTGCAAAGTCCTTTTATACAGACCCTTAGGTCCACTAGATGAAGAAGTGACTACTTTCAGCTCTGCCAGCCGCCTTTTGTTACTAGGACAAGGGTACCCCGCATGGGCTTTTAAATGTCATTGATTCAAACTTCAAAATGAGTCAAGTTCTGCAGAGCTCACTGAACCGGGGCTGGGACCCTGGGTGCGCCCCGCTATTGCTTTGGTGCCCTGGGCCTGCAGGGTCCTGGCTCCTCCGCTCCATTTCCTCAGATAGATGGTAGAAATAAAGGCGTGATATTCACGAAGCTACCAATATCACGTTTTCAGAAATGCATCCTTTTATAAAGTTTATTTCCCCTCAGCTAATCGAAATGTCTTTATTGATTAATTTTTGAAAGGCTTGGCGGACACCATTCTAGTCAAATACCGAATTCTTAAGTCCTGTAGAAGAATTAACTAATACTATTAAATGGGTCATGAAATAGTCTGGCATGACTTTACAACTAGTAAGTGGGAATGACTACAGCAACAGAGAACTAAAATGCTCTAGGAGGGAGAAACTAACTCTTGGGTTCTATGGCACATTACATCTTTTCAGTAATTCCACTCAAATAGCGAGGCTTCACAATGCAACTGTTCTCAGAGGGCCTATTTTCTCCCTTAAAATTCATTAGACACATCCCCGGTCGATCGCAGCATGTCCGGAGGCAGAAACCAGCCTTGCTCTGGGAGCACTCATGTATCTGTTACACTGAGAAGGGGAGCTCATTAACTATCAACATGTATACTGCTGGAAATGCAATTGGCATGTACATCTTGCCTTGTTCCAGGTTTCTAACACCATAAAGGATAGATCCTTTCAGGGGCACCTGGGTGGCTCAGTTGCTTAAGTGTCTGCCTATGGCTCCGGTCATGATCCCAGGGTCCTGGGATCAAGCCCTGTGTCAGGCTCCCTGCTCAGCTGGGCGTCTGCTTCTCCCCATCCCCCTGCTCGAGCTCTCTAAATAAATAAATAAATAAATAAATAAATAAATAAATAAATAAATAAAACCTTAAAATAAGAAAAAGAATAGATCTTTTCACTCCTACCGGTTTTATTTAGCTCTCACTGGTCTTCTTTATGCCCAGGGCTCCGGTGGATCCAAGTGTCCTCTGATGGTCAAGGTCCTAGACGCTGTCCGAGGCAGCCCTGCTGTCAACGTGGCCGTGAAAGTGTTCAAAAAGGCTGCTGATGAGAGCTGGGAGCCCTTTGCCTCCGGGTAAGTTACCCAACAAGCCCGGACCTGGGACCTCGTTTTAGCAGCTCATTCCCCTGCCGCTTGTTAGAGAGATCGCCTCACACCATTCGCTGAAGAATCTTCAAGTAGATTGAAAATGCAGGCAGGGGTCAAGTAGGCCATGGGGAGGGCGCCCTCCTCTTGCTTTGCTTCTCCTGGAGCGCCCAGAAGGGACAGACGGGAAAGGAAAAAGGAGTCAGCTTCTCCTCTGTCTCTAGTAGCGGTCCACTGCCTTCTTGGGTCACAGACCACTCTAAGAAGGTAATGAAAACTGTGATCTCTGCGCCTAGGAAATCACACACACACACACACACACACACGTATTAATCAATTTCAGGAGTGTCACAAATTCCCCGGTGCCTTTGCAAAACTTTTACTCAAGCTGAGTGCCCTTGGCTTGGAATTTTAGGCAAGAAGTACAATTTGTATCAGTTTATTGATGAAAGGAAAGGACTTGAGGGACGGTACTGACAAGGCACGCGTCTGTAGTTTATCTGGATCCGCCAGAATCCAGAGCTGTGTCTAACCAGCGCTCGTGGAGCACCTACTCGGCACCAGGCTGGAGGCTGGTGCTCTCGGTAACAAAAGGACACAGACAAGAAAGACACGTAAGCAGAGCACGGCCACAGACCGATCACCCAAAGTCAGGGGCAACAGTGACTTCTCACCTTTCTCGGCCACTGCATAATTTTCATAAAGTGTTTTCCCATCTCCCTTAGCACGAATTTCAAAGAAAATGCACATTAGCAAACCTTAACCAACTCATTGAACGACTGAGCAGCCAAGAAACCCTCAGCACCAAACAATACTGCTAAGTGTTTGTGTCTCCAGGAAGGAAAATTTCTGTGGGCTTTAATTGAATCTCAAGAACCACATTATGATTCTTCGCCCATCACTGGGAAGACCATTTGCGTTGGTGTGGTTTCAATTGAGTTTTTATTTGTGAATTCATTTGTGGTTATCTAAAATGCCAAGGACAATGTGGAAAGTACTTAAGAGAATATTCTAAGCAAGAGATAGAATGAACACCAAATATATTCAGATGTTCATGTGAATCCTCTCTTCTGACAAGACAAAAAAAAAAGGAAATTAAATATTTTCTTCCTAGAAAAGAAGAAAGGTGGAAAGGCAATGATTAGAGTTAGTAAAGACAATTTCCATTTTTATCTGTCAGTTTTTGAGGTCTAATGGAGGGCAATTCTAACATCAGCAACGGAGCTGGTACTGTATAGAAACAGAAGTTCCCTGGTTATTTTTTTAAAAAGAGTTGCCTCGTATTTGTTGTTAGCAAAGTGTTATTAAAGAGATTAAATAGATACATAATTTCAGGTACAGGTTCCTCATTACACTTTGGCATTCCCCCTGTGCTTTCAAGTGATACCACCTCTGAAAGACACCCTCACATGCAGGGGGCAGGAAGGAGTAAGACCCTGGTGTCATGGGGACCGCAGAGTCCAAGCGGCTCATGCCCCCACTTCCAAGGGGTAGTTACGAACCTTCACCCAAACACCAACCCTGAATTGCACTGACTGTTTTTGAGATGAAACATTATACCTATATCTTCTGGTCTCCTAAGAAAAATCTAGAATAAGCTTTTTGAAATCTTTCTGACAAATTTCCTGTCAGTTAATTTCAGTAACTGGGATTTCACCTTTCCTTCCCTCTCCCTTTCTTGAAATATAGATATAGATATAGATATATTTCCCCCCACATATATGTATATATATGTGTGTACATATATATGTATTTCCCCCCACATATACGTAGTGTGTGTGTGTGTATGTGTGCACGCGTGCACGAGCCTGTGGTGTCACCTTGCCATGGCATTCATTCCCCTAATGCCTAACTTAACCTGTAATTTGCACCTTCTAGGAAAACCAGTGAATTTGGCGAGCTCCATGGGCTCACAACGGCTGAGAAGTTTGTGGAAGGGGTATACAAGGTGGAATTAGACACCAAGTCGTACTGGAAGTCACTCGGCATTTCCCCGTTCCATGAATATGCAGAGGTGAGAGCATAGAGACACGGGCATTGCTTTTTAGTATTTTCTTTGTTTTGTTGTTGTTAATCCCAGACAGCAAATTCAAGATGATAACGGCAACACAAGAGATAACACTGGTTGAAGATACACCACGTGCCAGACTGTTGTCTTTTCTATATTTAACCTACTCAATTGTCCTCCACAGACCGTTGGGGCTGTTATTATTATCCTCATCTTACAAAGGAAGAACTTGAGGCACCGGGCAGTGAAATAACTTGCCCAAAGTCTAGTAAAGGGACGAGCAGAAATAATGAACAACAGGGCCCCAGCTGGGCTTAGCCTCAGGTGTGCCTTAGCCTCCTTCCTATAAGAAGTCAGGCTAACAACAATAATAATAGAGCCACATTTGTAACCCTTGGTTCACACTCCACGTTTGCTTATGAGGCAGTAGGAACCTTCGAGTGATCCGCGGGCCCAATCTTGATGCCTCCTCCTTGTCTGGAATTCCTTAAGTCCTTTAAAACAGATGGCTATCACGGAAAGAGAATCCAGACATGCTGGTCAGAGTCAAAGATCAAATAATTGCATCAAAAATAGCTCAGCGTGAAAGGGAACCATCCTCTCTGGCTTAGTCATGGATGAGACTTTCAATTGACATCAAATGGTTCTTTTGGTAGGCGGTGTTGCCAGAAAAACCGCAGGAGCCTGGTTGACTTCTGGGGCTCACAAGTCATCCAGGGAGATGGGGGGCCCCATCTACCAAGAAGCCTTTGGCTGCCCAGCCTCAGTGGGACAGCAAGACAGAGAGCCTCGTTTAGATGGTGCAGGGCTTGGAGGCGCCTACCACAAAACACGTGCCCCTAAAGTCTCAGCCTGCACCCCAGAGCACAGGGAACCCTTGTCTGCCCAGGCTCAGCCCAATGAGAGGATCCGCAGCCACACGGCCCACGACGTGTTGCTCCTTGTCTGCCCTGACTCCCTTAGCGCTCATTCAACTAACATTAGGAAAATAAAAGCCTTCTATGTGTCCAGCACTCTGCTAAACGCTAGAAATTCATAAGTGAAAGCACACTGCTGCTCTGCGCGTCCCGGGTCCCACTCTGTGGCTGGTGCCGGGGGTCCAGCCGTGAGTTCCTCCCCTGCCAGCCTCTGCTGATCCAGACCTCCCACACTTCTGCGTCAGCCACCTGCTCCCTCACCTGTGACCCGGGCAGCCCTGTTTTAATCGAGAGGGTTAGGAAATTTCCTGCAGAACTAGTCGTCCTCTTCACTTGGTGGGACTGTGAGCACAGACTATGCCATTTACAGTTTTGAGGAAGAAGCAAGTGGAGCTGAAAGCCAATGTCAGAAGTTTCCCTGGGAGATTCCAGACGCTTGGCCTTTAAGGAATGCTTTTTCTCCTTCAGAGATTCCGTGATTCTTCCCTCCTCTTGCCCTCATGCTGTTTTTATTTTCAGTTTGGTTCTGTCAGATTTTTTTTTTTTTCAAACAACCAAGGCTTCCTTCTGCCGTTTTAGGAAAAAACTCATTTATCCAGGATCTGTCCAAAGCTCAATCCAAGGTCTGTATGCAAAATAAGTAAAATTAAAGGGCTCCTCGCTGCCCCGCATCTCTCTCCCGAACCAGCTTCCTGCCTAGTTGTCTCACTCTGGCATCTAGACTCCCCCAGGGCCTGGGTCTCAGAAGCTCTGCTAACCCTGCCTGAAGGACATGACTACCTGGAACAACACTTTGGTCAATAATCCATCCAATCAGGAAGCTCGAATGAGCTCCAACCCAGGTGTGTCTATTTCAAAATTCCCACGTGACCCTGCGCACTCTGCCATCATAACGAGAACCCCACACCGCTTTTACTCCGCATTTCATTGCTTCTTACACACAAAAACACATACTTGTTCTTCGTGTTAAAAACTGCAAAGGAATAGGGGCGCCTGGGTGGCACAGCGGTTAAGCGGCTGCCTTTGGCTCAGGGCGTGATCCCGGCGTTCTGGGATCGAGCCCCACATCAGGCTTCTCTGCTATGAGCCTGCTTCTTCCTCTCCCACTCCCCCTGCTTGTGTTCCCGCTCTCACTGGCTGTCTCTATCTCTGTCGAATAAATAAAATCTTAAAAAAAAAAAAACTGCAAAGGAATAGAGGGAGAAAAATCTCTGGGTTTGGAGACAGAAGCCTTAATTTCTAACCTGACTCTGTCCTGTATCAACTTGGGCCAAACCCTAACTCAGAGGTCTGGCTTACTTACTTATGTCTAAAATGGGAAGAATATTCCCTGTCAGCTCTACAATTCCAGGTCTCTAGTGTGCGGTGAGAATGGCAGTCCCCGTTCTTCCGTCCTCAGGCCCCTGAATGCCAGTTACTACCTCTCCTCCTCCTTTTCCTAAAACCAAGAAAATGGACAAGAGCATTTAGGTTCTCTGTGATTTCCCTCAGTTAGGCTAGCACCACCTGATTTTTAGCGTGAATTTGCAAAAAACGAACAAACACAGGCAAGAGAGAGAGAGACGTGATTATCCAGGCGGTAGGAAAAAAATCTTGTTCCAAGGGCTGCATCAGTCTCCCATGAAGTCTTCTTACCGGCATCTTTGGATTTTTGCTTTTTGTTCCATCTGTTCCAGAAAAAGAAACCATAAAATAAAATGAATTAACTTGGCACTGGACTTCCAGTGGTCTCCCTCTCAGGGACTCACCTTTCTAGGCTCTGATAGAAACAGCCCTGTCTGTGCTCTCTCTTAGGTGGTGTTCACAGCGAACGACTCCGGCTTCCGCCACTACACCATCGCAGCCCTGCTCAGCCCCTACTCCTACTCCACCACGGCCCTCGTCAGCAGCCCCAAAGAATGAGGGACACCTCCCTGGGTGGATCTGAAGCAGAAAGGACAGGATTTTGTGCAACCAGTAGTATTCCATTTTTATTAAAGCAGTGTTTTCACTTTATAAGCTATGCTAGAAACTCGGGCAGAGACAATAAAATGTTCCTATTAAAGCACTTCTCATTTCATTTGAGCTCACTTTTTTATTCCCTTGTTGTCCTCTCAAAGAAAAAAAATTTGAATTTTAGAGAGAAACAAAGGAACTCAAAGAAGTCTCTGGCTGAATTCTGGAGGGAAGTCCCAATTTCCAATGTCTTTCGAGCTCAGCACGTATACGACGTGGTCCACGGCCATTAAAAACACACATTCTGAGAAAGAGAAAGGTTTTGTTTCCTCTAACCTTCACTGAATAGCAAAAGACAAATTCTGAGGACCCACTTCTTTATTCTGTGCATTCCCTTTAAGTGCTTTCCTGATTTTGAGAGCAGTGCCCAGCTGTGCAGGGACAGACCTGCAGTGACTCAAGGTCTCTAATCCGGTTCTGACCAACGGCAGCCCACAGTCAGCTGACTAGAGGATGTAATCAGAGAACCCTCATACCCCGATTCACTTAGACTCATCCAAAATTCATGTACTGAGAAACCCTACATGCCAAGTGCTATTTTAGGCGCCCTGAACATAAAGAATGAGATCTAGTGTCTGCATTTCAAGAGCTCACAGACTTTGGAGAAGATGACGATGTCAATGTGATTTCACCAAGGCTGGGGTACAAGGCTCAGCGAGGGGAGGAAAGAGGGCGTAGCAAACAGCCGGGAGAAGTCAGACAGGGACACTGAATAAATTTCACTTCTGAATCTTGGCGGTTTACCAGCTAGAAAAGGGAGGAGTTATTCTAGGTCGAGAGAGCAGAGATTGCAAGGCCCACACAAAGTGAAACAACGCGGTAAATGGAGGGAACAGATGGAGATCGAGGATGTTGACGGGTGGGAGGTAGTAAGGTGGGCTAGGTTGTGCTGCTGTAATAACAATCCCAACCTCCGAGGCTTCACAAAACCACACTTTCTTTTTCCCTCGCGCCAAGTCCGATGAAGGAGTTCTTCGTCTGCTGACCCCCAGGGTGGCTTTCCTCCAAATGGTAACTCAGGGGCCAGATTTGTTTATTTTGTGGCTTGAAGGGACACCCGGTCGGCAGACTGGGGGAAGAGACAAAGTATGATCTTCTTCCCCCTGTGCTGCAGTGAGACCCATGATTCTCACTGACATTTCCCCAGCTAGAATTTGTCGCATGGTCTCCCTTAGACACACCGAGCGGTATAGTTCCAGGCAATATGGACCCAAGCTGGGAAACTCATCACCAGGTGTCCCCCGTGTGGCTGGGGCAGAGATAGTTACTTCTGGGGCACAATTTTCAACCAGGGTTCCCCAGGACAACCTGGGTCTGACCCAAGGTTGAGGCCTAAACACACCTAAGCAGTCATTCCATTTTCTGCCAAATTCAAAGCTAAAATCTTGCCATGCTCTAGCTGGCCATGTAGAAAGAGGAAGAAATTTGAAGAAAGTGGAGTGTAGGCTTTTAACATGTATTCATTAAGCTTTGCCCCAAATACATGTGGTAAAATCAATGCCTCTAATTCTGTTAACGAGGTTAGCAAGTCCTTTTTCCGTGTATATTAGGCCAATCCACGTCAAATTGACATTTTTATAGATTAAATGGTCAAATATTGGCAATTTTGTAAGATTCAATCTAATAATTAATAATGATTGTATTGGTCACTGACCTGTCTGTTTATAAAATGCTACATTTCAATTTGGCTGCTGTTAAATAGCTATGGATTTTTATACCTCAAGCAGATCGAAAATATGCCATATATGTATCTGAATTGAATTTAACTTTTTAATGCTCTTGCCTCGTTTCTTTTTGGCATCAACAAATTGAATCTTGTCCATTGAAATCAACTCAATTTGACTTCCAGTTTAACGTTCAGCCTTCTCCTTCCTTTCTGAATGTCATCTGTCTTCTGGAAGCTATGTAGCATCTTGGCATAAAGCAGAATGTGTTGCCTGGTCCCTGAGAGTCCTCTGTCCCTGCTGCCTCCACTGAAATGATTCTTTCTTCCATTGCTCTTTGTTATGTGTTAGTATCTTGGCTTATGCCTTTCACGGCCACAGTTACAGGTTGAATTGTGTCCCCTAAAAAGTTATGTTGAAATCCTAACACCCAATACCTGTGAATGTGACCTTATTTGGAAATAGAGTCTGCAGACGTAATTAGTAGAGATGAAGTCAGTAGGGTGGGCCTTAAGCCAGCACAACTGGTGTCCTCACAGGAGGAAAATTCAGACACAGATACACAGGGAGAAGGCCATATAGTGACAGAGGCAGAGAATGGACTAACAACCAGCTGTAAGCCAAGGACACCTAGGATTAATAGCCATCAACAGAAGTCTTCTGCCCTACGAGTTTTGGAAGGAGTATGGCCCAGCTGACACCTTGATTTTGGAATTCTAAACTCCAGAACTGTGAGACAACAAATTTCTGTTATTTTAAGCCACTCACTTAACAACCCTGGGAAGCTAATGTAGCCTCCTATGGTATTCTTCCAAATTTTATCCTGGGTTTGTAGTCACTGAAGTACGTCATTCTGAAAGTCAAAATTTACACGTAATATTTCTTTAGATTTCTTTTTTTCCCTAGTGATGGTGAACATACTGTCTTGTGCTTATTGGCCATTCGAGCCTCTTGTGAACTGCACGTGCACATCATTTACTGTATGATGCAGGGGGTCTGTCTATTCAGTATTGGTTTATTAAAGCACTGTGTATTTGAAAGATATTACAAGTTGTATTTGAAGAGTAGATGTGGCGGACAGAGGACTAGTTATCTAAGTTGTAGAAAAGCACATTAGCTGAGATATCTTCACGGAGGTTGGTGTGATCATTGCAAAAAGGAGGGTGGGAACTGAGTCGTCACAAGCAGAGAGATGAAAAATCATGGGGGGAAAATTGGATGGGTAAGTTCAGGTTACAAAATCACCAAATGCTAGGTTTCAGAAGTCTTTTTGGGATAAGAAAGCTCAGCTACAGAAGGTTAAGTAATTTGCCCAAAGCCAAACAGAGAGCTGTGCAAAGCCCTGAAAGGCAGACAGAGAGATTTGCCACAGTAGTCCGTGGGCTCCTCATTATTCAGATGGTGAGGAGCTGCTCACCCGAACCCTTGAATTAGCAATGAACACTAATAAGAAAATCCCGCCAAAAATGCACAAAAGCAACAATATGTGCTTCATTTCAACCTTGGTGGCCTCCCATCAGCCCTCCTCTCTTTCCCATAAAAATACCCAAGAAATAAGAGTGTCTTAATTAATTCCATTCATGGCCTTTCCCACTAATCAGAAGCACACACCTCTCTTACTTCCCTAAAACAAAAAGGGTTTTCATCATGTTGTATCAATTTCCCAATAACCTCAGGAATAAGGATGTGGCCAAAGATTTCACCCTGGGATAGATAAATGAGAGGAGGACCACGATGATTCGCTCTATGTGTCAAATTGGTCAGGCTACAGTACCCAGTTTTTGGTCAAACACCATTCTAGGCATTGCTGTGAAGGTATTTTTTGATGTGATTAACATTTTCTTCCTCCATCTTTATTGGGATATAATTGACACATAACATTGTGTAAGTTTAAATGTAAAACATGGTGATTTTTTTTAAAGATTTTATTTATTTATTTTGACAGAGAAAAAGGCAGCGAGAGAGGGAACACAAGCAGGGGGAATGGGAGAGGGAGAAGCAGGCTTCCCGTTGAGCAGGGAGCCTGATGCAGGGCTTGATCCCAGAACGCCAGGATCATGACCTGAACCGAACGCAGATGCTTAACGACTGAGCCACCCAGGAGCCCCATAAAACATGGTGAATTGATAAACATATATACTGTAAAAAGATTACCACAATAAAGTTAGTTAACACATTCATCACTTCACATGGTCACCTCTTGCGTGCATGTGTGTGGTGAGAACTTTTAAGATTTACTCTCTTAACGACTCTCCAGTTTATGATACAGTATTGCTAACTACCATGCTGTACATCACACCCCCAGAACGTACTCATCTCATAACAGGAAGTCTGTACCCTTTAACTACTTTAGACGTGATTAACACTGAAATCAGTGGACTTTGAGTAAAGCAGATTGTCCTCCGTAATGTGGGTGGGCCTCATCCAAGCAGCTGATGGTCCTGTGAAAAAGACGGAGGCCCCCAGAGAAAGAAGGAATTCTGCCTGCCGACTGCCTTTGGACTCAAGACAGCAACATCAACTCTTCCCTGGATCTCTAGCCTGCTGGCCTGCCCTGCAAATTTCAGAGTTCCCTTCTCCTACAATCACATGAGCCAATTCCTTAAAGTGAATCGTTTCCTCTCTACATATATATGTGTATTTAAATATAAATACGATTGAATTTTTATTTTAAATATAAATTTATTAAATGTATATGTATATTTATATTTATATTTCTCTGGAGAACCCTAATACAGGGACTATACTACCATCCATTCTTTGAAAAGCCTGTGTATGGTAGTAAGGAGGCCTTGAAGGGTCTGGACCAGGGGAATGACATGATGGAAGTTGGGTTTAAGGAAACTAAACTTGTGGGGCACCTGGTTGGCTCAGTTGGTTAAGCATCTGCCTTCAGCTCAGGTCATGATCCCAGGGTCCTGGGATCCCAGGGTGTTGGGCTCCCTGCTCAGCAGGGAATCTACTTCTCCCTTTCCCTCTGCCCCTCCCCCTTGACTGCTTGTGATCTCTCTCTGGCTCATGGGATTGATTAAAAGTGGAAGCAGGGGAACCAGACCAATTCATTTTAGAAATGAAGGTTTGAGGTGTGGGTTAGTGTGATTTGGATTGGTGTGGTATACAAGGAAATTCAGAAAAAGGAATGAATATTAGATTATAAAATGGGTTTCATTTGCCTTGTCCAGAAAAAAATGATGACGTGGATTAAAAAGCACCCAGTGTCTTAAGGGAGAGCTGAGTGAAAATACCCCTCCGACCCATGTAGACTTCCTAATATTTGAATCAATAATTTATCTCCATATACAAAAACATAAAAATCAATAAAGAAATCATGTGTGTATGTGTGTTTGATGGTAAGTGTTTAACAACAGACCCTTCAGAGAAAAAAAGTCAGCCCAGATTTGTAGTGTTTGCCAATGTCTATGGTGTAAGTAACCCCACCACAGCCAATTCCAAGCCAGCAGCATGGTGTCCTGGATGCAGAGCTGGGACGAGCAGCACATGGTGTGGTAGAGATTTCTGCCACACAGATGCAGCAGATGTAAGCAACAGCAAGAGCATACAGAAGATGATTAGAAAGGAATGAGATTTGAGTATTTCTTACCTTTATTTTCAGATAATTTAAGGCAGTGTTTGATAATCAGCTCATAAAATTCCTGAAAATTTAACACAAGGCATTACCTGCCGGCTCCAGGACACCAGTGTGTAAATGCTCTGAGTCACAGCTCTTTCAGATGTCACTTGACTTGAGTGTCGTCCATGTGTGTGAATGGGTGGAGGGTGAGTGTAAACAGCAGTGTCATTGAAAGGCAAGGTGTTCATTGTCATAAAATGTCCGTGGCCTTTCTAAAAATAAGACAAAAAAATACTGCTCTGCTCTCCACATAAAACATATTCAACGGAACATAATTTGATTGGGACATTTATACGCAACAACCTGTTTCAAGATTACCTCTGTTGAAAGTCTTTCCTGGGTGGTGTATCCTACCTTTAGGAAACCAGAGGTCACCATGAAAATCAATGGGACGTTCTGAGCCTTTGAAGCCAGACTTCACAGGTAAAAATTCTTAATCTGGGCACCTCTAGATGAACTGATTCGTACATTTCCACCCCCATTTAACCTTTCTGATGTTTCAGGATGCCACACCGCTAAAGCCAGGAGGCTCATCTCTGGGGTGAGACCAGCCCCTCAGCACTTGGAGGGGCATGGAGAAAAGGAATATTTTTCTCACGGTTACCAAGATAAACAGAAAAGAAACGTGATGCTCGCTGTACTCCCTCGACACCTGTTGGCATCTCTCGGGCATCCAGGCTCTCCTCGGGGCCCAGGGCCACGCTCTGCAGCGTGAGGACATGGCTGGGCATTGATGAAGCCTAAGGACAAGAAGGGAAGGCTCAGAGAAGAGGTAACGAGTGAATGGAGTCGTATGAACACCCACAGGGGGAAGGCGAGTCCGCAGAGATGAGCCCAGTGCGGTCAGGATGGCTGGAGTGCAAGGGCCCGAGCAGGGAGGCCAGGTTGACGGGCAGCGGCCGGCCTGTGAGACTCCTTCTGCGCTGCCCCATAACCCACAGTGCAAATGGGCACAGGGGCCGTGGGCCTGTCATCCCAATGCAGGGTTTCAAGCAGAGAAGAGGCATGATTAAATTAGAATGCCTGAGTACTGTTTCTTGTTTAAGAAAAAAAAAGTCTATGCCCTGTTGTGTATGTGTATGTGTGTGTGTGTGTGTGTTAATTCCAGTATAGTTAACATAAAGTGTTACGCAAGTTTCAGGCATACAACACAGTGATTCAACACTTCCATAGCTGAGCTCAGTGCTCTCACAGGAAGTTACTCTTAATCCCCGTCTCCTATCTCATCCATCCCCTCTGGTGACCATCTGCTTGTTCTCTATAGTTAAGAGCCTGTTTGGGTTTTTTTTTTTTAAGATTTTATTTATTTATTCAAGAGAGAAAGAGCACAAGCATGGTGAAGGGGGTGGGCAGAGGGAGAGGGACAAGCAGGTCTCTCACTGAGCAGGGAGCCCAGTGCTGGGGCTCGATCCCAAGACCCTGGGATCATGACCTGAGCCAAAGGCAGATGCTTAACTGACTGAGCCACGCAAGTGCCCAAGAGTCTGTTTTTTTATTTGTCCCTTTTTTCGTTTGTTTTTTTTTCTTAAATTCCACATGCGATTGAAATCATATGGTATTTGTCTTTCTCTGACAGTTATTTCACTTAGCATTATACCTTATAGGTCCATCTACGTTGTTGTAAATGGCATGATTTCATTCTTTTTTATGGCTGACTATTCTATTGTGGGGTGTGTGTGTGTGTGTGTGTGTGTGTGTGTGTGCGGGTACCACTTCCTCTTTATCTGTTGATCTATCAGCGGGCACTTGGGCTGCTTCCATAATTAGGCTATTGTAAATAATGCTGCAGTAAACATAGGGCTGAATATATTTTTTTGAATTAGTGTTTTCGTGTTCTTTGGGTAGATACCCAGTAATGGAATTACCGAATCATGTGATAATTCTATTTGTAATTTTTTTGAGGAACCTCCATACCGTTTTCCACAGTGGCTGCACCAGTTTGCATTCCCACCAAGAGTGGACAATAGTTCCTTTTTCTCCACATCGACACCAATGCTTGTTGCTTCTTGTATTTTTTAGTTTAGCCAGTGCGACAGGTATGAGGTGCCATATCACTGTGGTTTGATCTGTGTTTCCCTGAGGGTGAGGGATGTCAAGCATCTGTTCATGTGTCTGTTGGCATCTGGACATCTTCTTTGGAGAAATGTCTGATCATGTCTTCTGCCCATTTTTAAATTACATTACTTTTTTGAGTAGTATAAGTTCTTTATATATTTTAGATAATAACCCTTTATCGGATATGTCATTTGTAAGTATCTTCTGCCATTCTGTAGGTTGTCTTTTCATTTGGTTGATTGTTTCCTCTGCCGTGCAGAAACTTTTTATTTTGATGTAGTCTCAATAGTTTATTTTTACTTTGTTTCCCTTGCCTCAGGAGACCTACCTAGAAAAAATGTTGCTACGCATGCCCTGTTGTTTTAACTTCTCATTTTGAACTAGTTTTCGCCTCAGAGAAGAAAAGTTGGGAAAATGGTATGGTACAATTATCAAAACTGGGAAAACAACATTGCCGTAAAGCTTCTTAGTGGCATCCAACCCCTCACAGTTTCTCGGTCTTCTCTTGTGTATTAGATTCCTGGTGCTACTGTAACAAACCAGCATAAACCAGGTGGCTTAAAACAACAGAAGGTTATTGTCTCACAGTCCTGGGGGTGAGAAGCCCAAAACCAAGACCTTGGCAGGGCCCCGTTGCTTCTGAAATCTGTAGGATAGGATCCTTCCTTGCCTCCCCCTAGCTTCCGGTGACTTGCTGGTAATTTTTGGGGTCCTTGGCTTGCAGCTGCGTGTCTCTAGTCTGCCTCCTGCCCAAATCCACCAGGAGCACATTTATATAGTTGAACCACTTGGGTTTACGACTCTTTCCAGCCAGGGAGACCACACTCCATGGGGAACCATAGAGTGTCTCACTGAGAGTGTTGGAAAGAACC
This sequence comes from Ailuropoda melanoleuca, assembly GCF_002007445.2. Classification (NCBI taxonomy): domain Eukaryota; kingdom Metazoa; phylum Chordata; class Mammalia; order Carnivora; family Ursidae; genus Ailuropoda; species Ailuropoda melanoleuca. Next base: position 405,925 of record NW_023234215.1, on the reverse strand, counting down.
TATTATAGGATTTGGGCTTTAATTGGATGATTTGAAAAAGTCTCAGGAAGTGGGACTTCATCTAGATTGGATGCTGTCTGAAAGTGGGGACAATTCTATGGGCATCGCAGAGGTTTATGTGTAGGGAGGGCGGATCAGAGAAGAGAAAGAACTGTAATTGGTAATTAAGCAGAAGCGGTGACTCCTTTCAATAGAGGGGAGGTTTGGTGTTTTGTGGGTTTCACGGTGATGGTTTTTGTCTTTGTCATGGTCTCAGAGCAACCTTGAGGATTTGATGTTCTGTGATACTGTCATGTCCTATGGAACGCCACTGCCCTATGGTGAACACCAAACCAGCTTGTGATAACGCTAAGGCCAGTTCCTCCACGCGTGACCTACTTCCCCAGCCCCTCCCCCCTTGACCTCCATGTCTATAGAGGTATTTAGAATAGAACATCAGCGGGTAGCAATGCTGGCTTTTTGGTGGGAATGGGGAGAATTCGAGGAGTCCGTGAAGTCTCAGGCACCCATCACGGTGAATGGGTTGGGTGGGCGAGCCAGCGGCTGAGCTCAGCAGTACGGGCAGAAGCGCAGATCCGTAGCCAGAGAAGCTGACTTCAATTTCAACCATGCCACACTTGAAGCAGTCAAGCCACTTTTTAATCTCATACCTTGGGAGTTGGCATTGTGGGCACACATATAGGCAGTAAACAAAAATCGCCAGTATTAAAATAGCTCCTGAAACATTTGGATAGCACCTGTCAGAACAAGGACATTCAGAGTATTTACGCCTTAAACTACATTTTGTCTTCAGACACGGCACGTCCCAGAAATTTTGTGCTCCACCCGGACCCTCAGTTTTACAGCCATTCCTTCCTCCTACTTCCCAGTTCATGGAACACACCCTTCCCTTAGCCCCGTTACTTCTTACGGCCTCTCGAAATGGAAATAAGCTCCCCATCAATTCCGTTTCCCAGCTGCCCATTCGTGGTGGGTTAGAACTGCCCCAGTTAATTTAAAGCCAAGGCCGATGGTAATTCATCTTTGGCAATCAGTGCAAATGCTGAAGGTCTGTTCTGGAACCGTTGGCAGCTAGCAAGGGGACAGGGGCTCCGCGCAGCCTGCTTACATAAACGCCAGATATGTGGCCTGTCCCTCATGGCTCAGCTGTCACCCACCTGCTGGCCCTGCCACTAATGTCACTGTGGAAAGCAGTGGTGGGCTTAGGGAGAGAACCCCGGGGCTCGCCCGAGAGCCCCAGGCAGAGGTCTGGATGAGTGGGGCTGGGCTGAATGAACCCAACTCCACAGCCTTCCTGGGAAAGCATTTTTGGAATAGGCATTGCAATGGATTTCGAAGCATCTGCAGAGCAGTGTCCAGCACCTAGTCAGTGCTCAGCAAATATTTGCCGAAGGATAAGTGAACGGCTTGACTCTGAGCGGGCAAACAGCTCCTCTGTGAGCCCCTCCAAGGTCTCTGGGATTTACCAGGGTGTTTTTTCTCCTCATATAGACACGTGAGAAATGGCAGCATGACCTACCAATCTACAAGAAACGGACCAGTTTTTTGGGAAACACTGACAGACTCCCAACTCCTGGGAGTAACCAAGTTCAAATCCTGAGTGCCACGATTCTACATCCTGGAACTGAAGTCAAGAACCTAGTCACTGGGAATGTTTAAAAATAGAAAACAGTCTATTTAAAATGTTCTTCTGCCTAGGGCTGGGGCCAAAAAAACAAAAGTGTCCCTGCATTCAAATTATAACTAAAGGCTAAGAAAGGGAAGAAGGAAGGGGGGTAAACAGAAGGGGGAATGAACCATGAGAGACTATGGACCCTGGGAAAAAATCTGAGGGCTTCAGAGGGGGTGGGGTGAGGTGGGGGATGGGATAGGCGGGTGATGGGTAGTAAGGAGGGCACATATTACATGGTGCACTGGGTGTTATACGCAAGTACTGTATCATGGAACTTTACATCAGAAACTAGGGATGTACTGTATGGTGACTAACATAACATAATAAAAAATTATTATTTAAAAAAATAAAAACTAAAGGCTATTTACGGAGCGGCTTCCGCTTCAGCATCTTCAAAGGTAGAGACGCACTGCCATTCCAGGCCAGGCCACAGAGGGGCATCACAGGGTGGGAGCCCAGCATCATGGGGTGGGAGCCCCACATCGTGGGGGGTCAGGGCTCTGCACAGGGAGTGAGCCCGACACAGAGCTCCATCTCATGAGCCTGAGATCAGGACCTGAGCCAAAATCAAGAGTCAGGGTCCTGCCTAAGAATTTGGCATCTTGCCAGGAGTCAAGGCCTTTCCCACCTGGGGTTCCTCTGTACAGAGGCAAATACACAGAAAAGTCCATGAAAGCTCTGTAGTGAATATTCCAGCAACCATTCCATCCATTCTGTTTCCTTTGAAGAGCAATGGAAATCCTCTAGGAGAAGGGAGTGGGAGCAAGGAGTTTTTCTGTCTGAATTAATCTCATCATCTCTGCCCCTATGTTTAGTTTAGGGGTTCTCAGGGACCTAACGTGGTCCGATCAGAGGGAAACCCAGGACTTCTCTTTCACGATAAGAATGTGACGTCTCCCCCGGAACAGTGCAGCCCGGGAGGGGCTGGCGGCCGTCCTATGAGGGGGTGATGTTCAGGAGGAAGCCCGTCCCAGAAAGGCAGAAAGCAAGGCTTGGTGACAATTTGGAGCCGCCGAAGCATTTAATATTTCTTGAATTTTCACTGGCATTAACCAATAGTTTATTTTTTAAGTGTGTTTGATTCAGGGCTTTTTTAAGTCAATTTTTCTTTATTTATAAAAATGGCTTTTTAAAAATTATATATACTTTCTAGTTTTTTTTAATAAACTTTGAATTTTAGAATAATTTTGGATTTACTGATTGATTTATTTATTTTGCTACTTGTGACCAAGAACATCTCAAGGGGCTTCTGGGTGGCTCAGTTGGTTGAGTGTCTGCCTTCGGCTCAGGTCATGATCCTGGGGTAATAGGATCGAGCCCCATGTCGGGATCCCTGCTTGGCGAAGAGTCTGCTTCTCCCTTTCCCTGTGCGCCCCCTGCCCCCGCTCACGTACACTCTCTCTCTCTCAAATAAATAAATACATCTTTAAAAAAAAAAAAGAATGTCTCAAATGATACAGCTGTAGAAATATCCATCTTCTCTTGATAAGAGAAAAACGTGTACCAAAAAAATCAGTAATGACTCCAAAATAGGTTTTCTCATGCACATTATTATGTTGAAAGACTCAATCCCATGGTTTATGGAGAATAAAGTTAGCAGAGTTTTTTTCAAAGATAATTATTTTAGTACACCTTTATTGAAAGGAATGTAATAATGTTCAAGAAACTAAAATTATAGCAGCACATAGTTGTACTGCAATAGAATGTTCTTACTAATAGAATGCTATAAACATATTTATATACAATTGCAACCATAATGTAACATTATTTTCATACTTTAATTATGTTGTCATGAACAATTTCTCATATTTCCATACAATCTTTATAATTTTTATGTTTTGAAAAATTTACACCACTTTCATAATGTCATATACTTAGTCTCAATTTTGGGGACTTGTAGTTAGTGCTACAATGAACATCTTTATGAAGCATACACCTTTTTGCTTCTGTTGAATTAAGTGAGTGACCTAACATTTTCCAGAAGTATCTAACTCTTAGATGGCATGGAGACTTGGGCATCAGATTGCCTGGGAAATAGTCTTGGCTTCACCATTACAAGCTCTTTGATCTTCAACAGATTACATCAGCTTTCTATGCCTTGGGTTTTTTCATTTGTAAAATGAATCACAGCACCACTTCCAAAGGGTTATTTTATTTTATTTTTAAGATTTTATTTATTTATTTACTTGACAGAGAGAGAGATAGCCAGCGAGAGAGGGAACACAAGCAGGGGGAGTGGGAGAAGAAGAAGCAGGCTCCCAACGGAGCAGGGAGCCTGATGCGGGGCTTGATCCCAGGACCCTGGGATCACGCCCTGAGCTGAAGGCAGACGCTTAACGACTGAGCCACCCAGGCGCCCCTCCAAAGGTTATTTTAAATGACAATTGTCATAAGACATGTAAAAATGTTTAAAACAATTCACAGAACTTGTTAAGTTCTCAAGAACTGTGGCATGTTATTTGGAGTAAGATTGGAGTATGAACATATTAATTCAAACAATTCTATAACATGAAGCCTTACCAGTTCTGCTTATTAGAAATGTTTTACCACTTTACCAGATATATCATTATATCTCGTGATTGCTTGAATTTTTATTCTTTGACTACAAAGGATGAACATTTCTCCTGTATTTATTTATTTTTTAATTTGTTTATTTATTTTAAAAGGAGAGAGAGCACAAGCAGGGTGGCAGAGGGAGAAGGAGAGAGACTCTCAAGCAGACTCCACGTTGAGGGCAGAGCCTGATGTGAGGCTCGATCTCATGATCCTGAGACCACAATCTGAGCTGGAATCAAATCAGATGCTTAACCAACTGAGCCACCCAGGCACCCCTGTATTTACTTTATTTTTAGGCATGTGTACTAGTATATTAGTGTATTGCCACTGGAACCAATTACCACCAATTCAGTGGCTTAAAACAGCCCAAATTTATTCTCTTACACTTCTGGAAGCCATAAGTCTAAAATCAAGGTGTTGGCAGGGCTGTGTTCCTTCTGGATGTTTGACCTCCAAGAGTGGTTCTCCTTGCCTTTCTAAGCTTCTAGAGGCCCCTTACATCCTTGGTTTATGGCCCTGTCTTACAAGGACCCTTGTGATTATATTGGGTTACTCAAATAATCCAGGATCATGTCTCCATCTCAAGATCCTTAATTTAATCATACCTGCAAAGCTCTTTGCACAGATTCTGGGAATTAGCACATAGAAGCTTTGGGGGGTGCGGGGCGGGGGTTGCATCCTTCAATCTATGGCAAGGCACATGTATCGGTTCTTCCACACACACATGTGTGGAGCCCCTGTGCAGGGTGCTGGAGCCAGAAGGATGAATTAAGACACCAAGTCTGTTTTCAGGGAACTCATGCTATTAGCAATGGAGATGGGCATGAAAGACTGAACAGAGAGAGAAGGAGGGAGGGAGGGAGAGAAGGATGGAGGGAGGAAGGGAGGGAGGGANAGGGAGGGAAGGAGGAAGGAAAGTAGAGGAGAGGAAAGAAAGTCAGCATTGCCATAAAAAGATTTAAATGCTATGGCAGCATAACAGAAAAGCTTGCCCTGATTCCTGGGGGCCTGGAGTCCTCACAGAAGAGGGGGCATCTGAGCTTGTCCTTAAAAACTAAGTAGGAGACACCAGGCAAATAAGTAGGAAAAGCCATTCCTGGGGGAGACTGAACTGCAGAGGGACAGAGACTTGAGAGACCATGAAACAGAGAAGGGCAAGCAACTTGGTTTAATTCGAGGTGGGCTATTTCATATTGAATAGCAGAGGACGGAAGGTCTATGCTAAGAAGTTAAAGAAACTATGGGTAAAGGGGGAGCTAGTGTCAAGTTAAAAACAGGCAATGAACTGATCTGATCAGTGCTTTAAACCCGGTCTTGTGGCTGGGATTGACTGAGTGACAGGAACATTACAACTGCCCCGTGGAGGAGTGGTAAATTCCATCTACACTTCTTTTTGTTTTAATGGGTACCTAATACAACAAAGACAAAGGAAAAGAAATGAACTGGATGATTGTAAAGTTCCCTCCTGACCTAAAGTTCTGTGATTTCATGCTCCCTAGTCAATTCGTCCTCCCCATGGGACTGGTAATTATACTTAAGCTACTAGGCCTTGAGTAAAAAATTACATTTACTCCCAGGAAACGACTTACAAAAGAAGTTTTTAGATAAGTAGCTACTAAAAAGTGTTATTAAAAAGGTACTCAATTATTTCCTTCGATGTATTCTCCAAAGCCTTTGGATAGATTTTATTTCCTTACAAAAGCACACTAGAAAAGCAATACCATAGTCCTTGTAACTGAGAAGCAGCAAAACCCTTCAGACCGCAGGTTCAGAAAAACTGTGTTTGCTGTTCTTTTTTTCCTTAATTTTAATAAATTGTTGAACTTTAAGGGTGGAGTCTAGAGTCATGAATTAATTTCTAGAAAGGTTTTCATAAGGCTTGTAAATTTCTGGGGCTTATACAATTTCTATCCAGTTTCTTATTCTACTTCCTTAGAGCCCCCAGTGTCCTTTAACCACTTTCGCACTCTGATTTATCTCGAAGGGGCCGCATTTAACTTTTGCTCTTCTGCCACTGAATGTCTTTCTTGTGGCTTCTCAACAAATCCCTACTTTTACTCCTTCAGGGTGGTTGTGAGGACCAGTAATGAGGTAGGACATGAAACAGGCTTAGAAAGTACTTGGCCCATCGTAATCATGGAGCATGTCAAATACTACCTACGTGAACTTTGTGGAAACTGAGCACATTATCCTATGAAATAGTCAAAAATGTGTCACGATAATAGTCTTATTAAATAGTCTGTCATAATGGGGCACCTGGGTGGCTCTGTCGGTTGAGTGACCGATTCTTGATTTTGGCTCAGGTCATGATCTAGGGTCGTGGGATCGAGCCCCGCGTCACTGGGCTTCCTGCTCAGCACAGGTCTGCTTGGGGTTCTCACTCTCCTCTCCCTCTGTCCTCCCCCCACTCACGCACATGCTTTCTCTCTCTCTCTCTAATAAATAAATAAATAATATCTTTAAAATAAATAGTCTGTCATGAGTCTCCAGCATCTTTCTCTGGAAATAACAATAATTTCTGACCTAAAAGGAGAGAGGGAGGGCCATGGACCAAAACAAATTCCGCAGGTTCCACGTCAGCCTGTTCTGGCCTCAAGCAGTGGTTCCCAAACTTCAGCGCCATCAGCCTGGACCAAGGTCTACATCTGTGTGAAAAGCCCCGTGAGTACATCAACTGCAAGTCCACTTCAGTGACTTTCGGTTCACTGCCTGGTTTTCAAGCCCAGCTGCATTTTAGTCACTTGGGCTTATTTTCAAGAATACCCATGACCAGTGAAATCAGTTCTCCAGAGGTGGTGCCCAGGTGTGATTACAGTTTAAGAAACTCCCCAATTGACTCTAATGTCAGTCAGCATTGAGACCCACCAGCCCAGATTGTCATCCATGCAAACAGTTCCCAAACCATGGGAAACCCGTGCCTCAGTTTCCCAGGACTTCCTAGACAAGGACCAATGAGGGCCAGATATCTGGGGGATTGTTCCAGAGTATCCATAGCTCCTGAAATCCAGCTCAGACTGAAGCTGTCCCCTTGAAAGACTCTACATTCTGTCGTCTTAGGGAAAGGTTGTTTGAAAAACAAACAAATAAACAAATAACCCAAACTGAATCCATGCTCTAAGGGCCATAACTGAAAAAAGTGTCACGTAGCAAGTATTAGTTGAACTCCCATTAGGAGTGCCAGGTAAAGATGAAAAAGAAATGGTTCTTGTCTTCAAAGACAACTCACTCCAGTGGGGCTATTTTTATAGAGGTTTGAATACCCTTGATTATGAATAGCTTGTCACTCCGATCAAGGCAATCAAACTTGATTTGAATGAGGTCAAAACCTTTTCTAAAAGAGAAATGATGTGTCTCAACGAGGGGTTCATTTAAGAAACACAAACTCAGCCCAGCTAACTTGAATGACAAGGGATTTATTTAAGGATTCACATGTATCTCACAGAACACACACAGAAGGGACACAGACACACATGAGGGACTGGGTCTGGAAAGCCATCAGGAATGAAAGTAACTACCTTTTTCTCTCTCTATTTCTGGGTTGCATGATTCCCAATGTAAGTCTTCTTCCTTCTCTCTGCAGACCAGCTTCCCTGCTCACCTAACCACATGGAAGGAAATCTGTACTCGGTCCCCACCCCCAAATTAACTCCCTCAGTCCCTGTGTCCCTTCAAACTTCTGAGACCCTGGTTGGGTCTTACTGGGTCTCTTGCTGTGCTTTCTCTGGACAAGGCTCTACCTACCCTTCGTCCAGGGAGCAGTGGCCGGTGAAGCTAGACGGGGCATGGGACTCGGCCTTCGAGGAGGTGGTTAAGGCAGCTTCTCTGGGCAAGGACCATAAGCCGGGCTGCTAAACCCACTGCTGTGACCACAAGAGAGAAGTGATTACATTTGTCGCATTAACAATACAAAGTAAATGGTCTACAGAACAGACAAATGCATGGTAAAAATGGAAGAATAAAAGTTAAAGCCTGGAAGACATGCAAACACGGTATTAGCGACACTTGCGTAACGCAGCCATGATCAAACAAGAATTGTTTTCTTTATTCTTGCTAAGGTTAATCATTACTAATGAACACACTCATTAGACCACATTTGTTCTGCTTTGCCCAAATACATTTTTTAATTTGTTTCTGTTGAAAATCGATTTTAGGGTTTGTTGTAAATTCAATTTTTTGTTTTTGTCAAAACATTGACACAATGCCAGTTCCTAACTCTATAAAATCACACTGGAAGAATTAGTCTCACTGGAGCCCTGCGGCCTTCACCCCACTGTTCGCCTCCCCTACACAGACCACAATTTTTATTATCCTGCCAGTGACTCTTGTTCAAGAGAAGCAAGCACACACATGTATTTTTAGTTCCCCTTCTTTCATTCAAAAAGGCAGCATTTTATATAGTTTGTGCACCTTATTTCTTCCCACAGGACACTACTGGCCTGGCAACCAGTACAATCAGAACATAGACTGTAGGCCCCCTCTTTCATACGGCTGCAAATTGCTTCAGTGTGTGGGTGACTATTCACCCTGTTCCCTCTGCTTAGCTCCCATCTTTTGCTCTTCTAAATAACACCTCCACGAATAAACTCGTACACGTTATTTCGTATCTGCAGAGATGCATGTTTAGAAGGGATACCGAGAAAAGGATTTCCGGGACAAAGGGTAAGTGCTTTAGTAATTTTGTTGGATATTGCTGGCTTCCCCTCCACACGGGCTGTGACATTTGGCACCCCACGTATGAGAGAACCAGGCTCACCACAGCCTTGCCAATTGTGTCGCTGAAACTACTAGATTTTTGCCAATCGGATAGGTCAGAATTGGTGTTTCCATGTAATTTCCATTTGCATCTCTCTTACTGTGAGTCGAGTCGATCAGCTTTCATACAGGGCACTTTACCTCTTTGGTAATAAAATTTTTAACTTGGAGGTCATTGGAGACTCACATGCAGTTGTAAGAAAGGACGCAGAGAGATCCCTCCACCCTTTTCCCGGTCCTGCATGCAGTTATAATGCCATGTCACAACTACCATGCTGTCCCACAGTCAAGATACAGGACAGTTCCTGAACTTTCTTTGTAGGGGACATTTCTAGGAGTTGGACAAGATGGGGTAAAGCATTCCATTGACTTCTCCCACCAAACAACAATGAAACCCCACCAGAAGACTGAAAGGCAAATTCCCAGGGGACATGGGGGATTGACGAGAAACAACCCAGGTGTGAGTTGTGGGATTTTTTTTCTTGCCCCCTCAATAGCCCAGCCTGGGTGCTAGAGATGTCTGCAGCCCAGGAATGCTGATACCCCTCCCCCCGAAACAAGCTTGTTCCCCCAAGAGCCTAGAAGAGCACAGGCCATCAGGCAGGCACTTATCCCACATATGTGTCTATTCTCCAGAAAGTACTCCAGAAAAGCCAGGGCCTTCTCCGCCCTCAACCGGCAACCCTGTCCCCTCCACTCCGAGCCATCCCCACCTTCTCCATGGTAGAGGTGATGCTCTCCCTCCCAGAGCCTGTGGATGCAACTCTTTGTGAACTCCTGTCTTCTACATGCCCTGTCCAAGACTTAGGTTTCCAAGTAGGTTATAAAATATTTAGAGGCAAAGGGGTGGCCCCGTGAGAAGCCCTTGGCAAGCATTCCCCTGCTTGGCTGGGGCCTACTTGGAGGAAGGAACTGCCTTAGCCACTCTCATGTCCTCAGCACAGCACAGTGCCTGACAGAGCAGGTGGTTAATAAATGCCCGGACATACTGGGGTTGGAGAGACCAGAAACAAGGCTGCCAGAAGTTGCCAGACAGGCTAAAAGACTGGTTAATTACCCAATGCAAAATGACATTTATACAAGGTCAAGGGATAAGACAATAATGAAGGGGATGTCTGGTTACCATGGTGACCCTATTCTGCCTGAACAAAAGCACTCACAGGATTTCATAAAGACTCCAGGAAAATAAATCCCTGCCATGATTTTTTCCTGATTCTAACAACAGTAGTGGTGGAAGAGAAGAAGGAAAAACAGGTGAACAAAGGGAGGAGGGGGAGGGATAACTGTGTAAAATAAAGTCCTTGGAAATCAACTAAATACATTTTAAGTAATGCCTCAGTTAGAAATTATGTTCCACAGGTAAATTAACACCTTCTCTCTGGCATTAAGTCAACAGGTGTTTCCAGCATCTGTGTTCATTCTTCCATCAACACAGTAGTGTCTTGTGACATTTATTTTACGGGAAGGATGACTTTCACTTCCCAGGGTTTTTTTTTAATTTAATAAAAATTTTGGCAGTGAATTCTTCACTATTCTATTTCTTTTATACGCTAATATATATTTTAAAAGATTTATTTATTCTCTACCTCTGAAACTAGTAACATACTATGTTAATTAATTGAATTTAAATAAAATTTTAAAAAATAAAGATTTATTAATTATTTGAGAGAGAAAGAGTGGGGGGGGCAGAGAGAGAGGGAGAGTCTCAAGCGGACTCCCCGCTGAGCATGGAGCCCGACCATGTGGGACTCGATCTCATGACCCTGAGATCATGACCTGAGCCAAAATCAAAAGTCAGACACTTAACCAACTGAGTTACCCAGGCGCCCCTACATTAATTTTCTAAAGCTTAGTAAATACTTCTAAATTTTAAAAATATGTTGAGTAAAACGTTGGGCCTGGCTCCCTATTCAGATATGTATAGGTAGGTTGAAACACATCTTGATGAGGGCATTTAATAGTCCTAATTAAGGCACTGATCTGCTGAACACAGCTCTTAGTAGGTATGACATAAGGAGTAATAGCACAGTGGTTTAGAATGGCATGGAGTGTTCTGTGCCGACAGATGGCAAACAGCGTTGCCCTGACAGGATGGTTCATTCGCTGAGTGCCATGCAGGATGCCGGGTTACAAAACCAAACGGCACAGACTGCGGCCCTCAAAGAGCTAACAGTCTTTAAGAGAAAAAGAAAATGCATGAACAAATATAATAGCATAAGACGTGCTTTAATGCTGTAGTACCGTAGGGCAGGAGTGCAACGGAGGGAGCAGCAAATTGTACTTGGGTTGGCCAGGGACTGCTTCCAGAGGAGCTTGAGTCTTTATTTATTTATTTATTTATTTTAAAGCAGGCTCCAAACCCAACGTGGAGCTCAACACTGGGCTTGAACTCACAACTCTGAGATCAAGACCCGAGCCAAGATCAAGAGCTGGACACCCAACCAAGCCACCCAGGTGCTCCAGAAGCTTGAGTCTTAAGAGATGTAGGAGACCCTCTGGTGGATGAGGGTAGAAAAGGCCAGCGGGAGTAGTTCATGGGCAACTGGAGAATGAAAAAGGGTTTGAGAGGGATGGGAGGGGAGGTGTTGGTCCTGCAGAGGCAAGCAGAAGCCAGATCATTAAGGGCCCGGTCTGAGAAGCAGAAATATTTGGACCTTTTCCTGTAGGTAATGGGGAGCCACTGAAAGATTTAAGGCAAGGTAGTATTTCAAAAGACACAATTTTGTGTGTCAAGATGGAAGACAGATTCAAAACAGAAAGCATACCTTTGCATTAAGACAAGACTGGGAGGAGCCACGCAGTTGTTGTAGAAACGGAAAACCCTATGGATTGAAGAGAGACTTTAGAGGTGGAGCTAACGCTGATTGTTCAGAGAAGAAAGGGGAGGTGACTCACAAATTTGGTCTTGAGTTACTAAGTGGATGGTAAAACAAGAGGAAGACTAGGTTTTGAAGATGGATATGATAAATTCAGCTTAGGACATGGGAGTTTTAAGTTTCTGTGAACAAGCAGGTCGAGATGACCCATAAGTTGATAATGTGGGTCAGGAGCTAAGAATTCTAAGCTGGACATTTGGCTTGAGAGCCTCCTGCATGTACTTGGGGACACCATGAGGTTAAAGTTCTTTGAGAATAAGAGATCACCTGCTATATGGGGCTATTTACATTTATCTAAGATTTAACAATTAAAAAGCCAGCTCCTGGCTCATGCCAGCCACATTTTAAGTGCTCAACAGCCACATGTGGCTGGACAGCACAGTCCCAGAACATTTTCATCATTCTAGAACATTCTACTGGACAGTTTTGGCCAGTTGTCCTAGAAATCGAGCTACTGATCAGAGAAAGGAGAAGGGAGAAAGAACGGAAAGCAGAGGAAGAAGGGTCTTCTGAGGAAACTGGGAAGAAAACAGGTGAAAAAGCCAAGCCCAAAAGCCAAGGTGGGAGAAAAAAAGCAGTACAGGCCGACATGGCATTTAACTTTTTCAGTCACAATACTGAGAGAAGCTACACGTTACTGAATTGCCTTCCATAGGCAAAGTATTCTAACAGGTGCTTCCTACGCGGTCTCCCTAAAATCACACAGCCTCTGAGCAAATGGAGCCTGATTCCCACCTACTACATTTCTCCTCATGACTAGTACTGCTAAAATTTAATTTTGCACCTTTGCCAGTTTTCTTGTTTACATGCATTACCATGTATAGGTAGGGTAATCACTAACTTCATTTCCTAATAGAATCAAAGAATGCAATGTCATTTTTAAAATATGATCCAAGATAATTTGCATTAAAGTCAAACTTATTACCCTCGAGCTGAAAACTGACTTAAGTATAAGCCGAGTTTTTGCTCAGCGTGTCAGGCACTGGGCTCAGTTCTGTTGGGATTAGCTCATTTAAGTTCTTCAGCAATCCTCGGGTAGTCCCTATCATCCTCAACTGTAAGATCAGGAAACTGAAGACCACGGGGGTCTAAAATTTTGCTAAAATGTCACAGTGAGTCATGGGGGATCTCTGAATTCAAACCCAGGTTAGTCTGATTCATGGGGGATCATAGTCTGAGTCATGGGAGATCTCTGAATTCAAACTCAGGTTAGTCTGATGCCAGAGTCTTTGCTTATAACCACTGCCTTCCACACAGTCCTATTAAAAGTTGACCGTAAATCCTCAAGATTCATTGTAGACAAACAATGATCTCAACTATCCTTCTGACGCATGGGGTTCACAGCCAAGAAACTGTCTGTGCCTTGGGAAAAGCTTCTCCTACAAAGATGCTCTGTTGGCCTAATACTGCTTTAGTAAAATATAAAACCAACGTTTCCAGAGGACCCAACTGAGCGCCTCATTTCATAGTATGTAGGTTTTTCAGTTGTTTCCATGTCTGTTTTACCCACAGAAGACAGTAAATTCCATAAGTGTAGGTAATGCCTGATACTTCTTGGGGATCAAAGACTTCAACTGATGGAGTTAGGAGGATGAAATTAGCAACGGAATTCAGGTCCACCAAAATATGTTACAGCAATGTGTTGAGAAAGATACAAGTTTTATTTTTATGACCTATATATTTTCCTTCTAATTGTAGTATAATTTTCAGTGATATAACACTATGTTCTCTAAAGTCACTTAAATTAAGAGCAAAACAGTATATGGTCAAGAACAGCCTTCTCTAAATAAAACAATTTGTGTCCAGAATATCTCCACAACCTTAAATCCATGTGCTTAAGACAGGACAAAAATATATACTATAAGATCATTAAACTGAGTTGGCATGTTTCATCAGAGGACACATTAATACCATAGGTAGGAGCTTGGGCCAGACTAAGTCAACACGATTTTATGGCTCTGCATGATTTAAAAGACTAAATAATTATCATTTCACGAATGGCATTATTTGGGACATACAGGGTCAATATCCCAGTAGCTTATACTATACATAAAAATCAATAATAATTCATTACATAAATAAGTTGACAAAAGTCATGATCTCACATTCTAGGTCCAGATACAAATCTAGTCCCTGGGTATTACTTGCCTTAAAGATCTTCAATACTCCTTGGTACCTGGAAAACAAGAAGGCGGCCGACCACAACACACCAGCTTAGTTTACGCAAGTCGCGCAGGCAGAAGAAAGGTTAAAAACGACTCCTTAAATATTCTTCTTGGTACAGAAGATTAATTGTACTGATGCAAAATATTTAAATATTACTGTGTCTTTTCTGAGTTAAAAGCTATGAGATCAATGTACCGAAAACTATCGCAAAGGCAGATACAGTGGTTGCTTTATGCTTCTGTTGCCATTCCAGTGCCACCAAGGTATTTATCCACAGCTCGCCTCAAAATCAGGAAAACACCCAGATAACCCCAAAAAAGTTCCTGAGCGAAAATAATTACAGTGTCACACGGAGTCTTTAGAACATTATATTTCATAAAAGACAATGATAAAAAAGTACAAACATTTCCATGAGAAGCAAAAAAAAAAAAAAAAAAGTACAAGAAATTACTAGCATTTATTTCAGTGCATTTATGTAGAAGCCTTTCAGATCTAATAAAATAATCTTAAGTACACTTCCTCTTTCTGATAAACACCACTATGGCCATTTTAGATCTCTCAATTGGCATACTTGCAAATACAAGGCAACAAAACCAGTATTTGTCTGAAAAGTACATAGAGAAATATAACAGATACAAGCAGAGGCCAAATAAAATGACACAAAATCTGCTTTCACTTGCAGGAAGCCTCCAAAAGAAGGACAATATTGTATTGGTTATTTTTCCATTTTGTTTTAAAATGGATATCAATATTTTGGTTGGAAAAGGAATCTAAGCAAGTTTTTAACACGTAATTATGTATTTGCATAATACTGTAAAGTTTTCTGATTGAACACATTTTCACAAAATACAAACAAATTTAAATATAGATTTAAAAAAATACTCATGTGTACACTTTTCCCTCTCTTTTCTACAAACAAGCCCATTAATCACTACTTCTCTCTCTAGTTGAAAGGCACTACGTAACTTTCCCAGTTAGTGCCATTGGGACCTCATAATAGTTCCATGTCCACATATATGTGTTTCTTGACTTTGAAACTAAGAAATACAACAGGTAAGTTATCAGAGGATGTCTTCATAATTTTAGAAAGGTTTCAACTTGCTTGATTTGATTTGTTCAGAAATAAAAGACTTTTTCTGTTGACATACCTCGCATTGCACTTGATACAGAGCAGGCAATTAATATATGTTCCCTAAGAAATCCACCAAACATAACGATAAAAAGAACCTCCATTTGCAATGTATTTGTTAATTTTTATGGAATAGGTTTATTTTAATAAAATGAAGATAACTGAGCAAAACTCTCTATCGTTCTTCTGGAAACATAAAAAAGTCATTTATAGGCAAAAATCAATTTCAGGTGTGCACTTAAAAAGCACAACAAAACAAAAAAAAGGGGGGGAGAGCAAAAAACAAACTAATGAGACGATTTTCACAGGATGACATACCATATTCAAAACTGAAGAGAACAAAATAACATGGCTTACTCATAAAACAAAACTGGCTATTTGACTTAACCCAAGAAAATAAGGCAGATACTAGTAGCACTGAGTTCTCCTGAAACTGTAAAATGTGTATCAAAATGAGGATTCCAAAATGTGGGCAGCTCCACATTAAAAAGCAAAAAATATGTTTTACGAATAAGACTCAGAGAAACAGCCCTAATTTTCCCCACAATTAAAATATGTAAGTATTAAGAAAATATTTAAGTAGTACTGGGTTAATTCTGCTCCCATGCCCCTACTATCTTGTTAAGTGATCACAAATATTAATACACTCAACTGACCTTCATTTCACCAAATTAAAAAAAACTGCATTGGCTATGAGACCAAAACGAAGAGATACACAAATTCAGAACAAATCTCTTACTTTTCAGAAGGTTTGATTTTTATCGTGATTTTTGAGTACCACCAAAAAAATGGAAGATAAATATTTTGGAAATATTGCTAGAGAAATAAATATGGAAAATTCTGTTTGGTACTATAAGGGACAGTGATCAGTTTTTTCAAAGTGTAAGAATTTCAATTATGTTACGATTTGGTTTGTGGTCATTTATATTACTAATATCGCCATAAGAGATGATACTTCAAAATTAAACTTAAACCTGAGATAAATAACCATATTTCTGTTTTAGGTAAACAATCCATGAGGCAAATATTATCCCAACATCCCTCACAGACAGATTTCTATTGTTCTTCATTGTTTTTGAAGATTCATTTTATAGATACATAATTTTTTGTTTTAAATTTGTGAAAATATCAAGATATTTTCTAGAATCTTTGGTTAACTATAGTTGATAATTTTCAAAGTTAAGGATATTGTTTGGTTTTGCCATGAAATCTTAATTCAAATTTAAGATCAAGGAATATCCTGGATGTCAGGTAGTAAGACCTGTTCTCAGAGAAGTGTCCTAGAACATCAATGCATTTAAATAACTGATTATACGTTTTAATATAATCCTATTAAATTATTTCAGTGAGGCAATTTTAAAAACCCCAGAAACATAATTTCCTAAAAGTGAAAAAAAATATATAGTTCTAATAAAACTGGCCGACATTAAAGGTTCCCTTCAAAACTTGAAATTCTATGAGTCTGAGAATTAAACTTAAAGTTTGTTTTTATCTATTAAGCATTTATCTTCATAAAAATAGAATATTTAATTTCTTATCTAATAGTATAACTCATTTGTATATTATAAGTACTACTGGGTTTTCCATAGCTCATTCTTTAAAAAAAAAAAAACTGTTTTGATTTTTTTAAAATGAAAATTGGTTTTTTTGGCTCTTCTGAACTAGAAATAATAAAAGTGCTATGAATTAAAAAAAAAATACAGTGTACAAACACACAGAACCTCGAGAAGATTTTTTGAGGCACAAAATCCCTGACAATTATACATGAAAGACAGTTAACATAAAGAGGTCCTTTATATCATGTTACATCACAACGTTTAAGATTTTCTTGGTAATACTCATGCAATGTGCATCAACAATATGGTTGTGATTTAGCAAAATCTGATGAGACTGCAAGCAAGGAAAAAAACAGGTAATTCCGGTAGGAAGAAAAGTGGTCTAAGCCCTTTCTTCTTACCCTGTAAAACCCTAGGAAATACTGTGACTTCTTCCAAACAAGAGGCTGAAGGTCTGAAGCTCAAAACTAGTGTAACAGTTTACTGTAGTAGTTGCCTGTCAACTACTGACAGTTCCTTCATTTCACACAAGGGTTAACCTTTGCTTAGTGACGTAAATTTGCATTGTTTTCTTCCATGCAAATAAAAAATGTCTATAAAAGTCCGATAAAGGCATAACCAATTACATGCAAAACTGCAACACATCTTTTTTTCAACAATTTGAACACATTAATTTACATCACATATATACAAAACATGTTTAAACAGAAATAAAGCATTCTCTTGAATTAAATTATATATTTCAGTATAAAAATTTTCTCTTTGTAGGGAGCTCTCTTCCTTTCCAGATTTCAGCAAGGGCATCGGGTCTCTGCCGTGCTCGCCATGGGGGTGTGTCTCGGAGAAGGATGGCGATGTCTCTACTCTCACGCTGTAAACACTGAGGGCTGCTGGCTCTTCTCACACAGCGACACGTCCACTCACTGACCTCCAGTAAGAGCATATTCCAAGTTGACCAGCCGGCACTGCAGTCTGTCTGTCTTGCCACGAGAGCTATTTAATAGTCTTCAATTGGAGCTAACTCTGGCATGAGGTTTACAGATATATTTGTATACAACCTATCAACCAGTATTTTTGGCGTATATATTAAATTGTTCAATCCATCGATGTACTGACGCTCTTTTGAATATCTTAGTAATTTATACCTATGGTGTCGGAGAAAACAATGAAAAATAACAGCAACACGTCCAAAAAGAAAAACTGACAACAAATATGCCCGAGGTCGTTCTTATAATTAAAGCACTTAAAGCTTTTTCAATTCTTACTTTTCACACATGATTAACAATTTTTCGAAACCATTATCTAAATGAGCATTTTTACGAGTCTTAAAATGCCTCCTGAAAAATTTATTTTGCACACTTACAACTTAGACATCCTTAAGAAATAAAATGTTTTATGAACTAATACATCTTATGTTAAAGAAACACTTTTCATATAAATAGTTAACTGGGCTCTTTAATATAACACAAATATATACGTATATCTCTTCAAAACAAGCACAACAATATTCTACTTCTATAAAGAAAAATAAGATCAACAGAAAATTCCCTGCAGAAGACTTTTTTTGGGCTGCAATTTTTTTTTAACAAATCTCTCATATATCAAGTAATTTTGAAACCTTGTTATCTGAAAGTGATATTAAACTTACCGTCCTAAAAACTGGACTTCACCTCGATGGTGATGAGGAATAGACTTGTATTTTCCCAAGTCTCCCTCTGGTCTTGTTACATTATATCCAGCGTAGTGAACTCTACAATACATGGAAATAAAAATATGAAGGAATAAACTGTGACATAAAAATTGATTACGTGAGTTCAATTCGAAATGCAAAAGAATGCTAACATTAGAGAGTGGTCAATAATTTCAGAAGGCACTCTAAATGAAGAAACGCAAAAGCACAAAGCAGGATTTAGAAACCTCAAAAATTTTCCATCCCAGAAAATCTTTTCTTGGAATACCAAAGTGCAATCTAACTAATAGAAATGAAATTTATACAAATTCTATTATTAAGCAATTTGTACCTCAACATACCTATTCCAAAGGTCGTCATCTTCTCCTCCCCATCCCCAGAAGGCATTAGGAAAACCATTGATCTTTCTGAATTGTTCCACAGTCAGTCCACTTACACCACCAAAAAACTCTTTATATGGAAGACTAAAAAGAAAGCAGAATACGGCATTCTAAAAATGAAATCAAAACAGTCTGCCATCTGAAATCAAGTTTTCAGTCTTATATGTGCTTTGCAAAATATATTCTTATTTTCCATACAAACGATTGTGCTGATTAAATCATATTCTGGGAAATGTAAAGTATACCAAGAAAGAAAACATTTTCACAGTCTAGCGAAACATCTAAATGTGTTAGGTAAAACACTAAGTAAAACACTTACGATAAATGAAATTTAATACTCAGTACTGTTCCTTTAAAAGACTCACAACCCAGTGTTCAAAAATTGATAAGATTTCCACACCAAAGTAAACTTGATTGAATACATCAATAGCTGTCAATGAGATGTTAGATGTTGTTAAGCTAATAAAGTGTTCTAAATTAATAGAACTTCATTATAAATGTGTTATTTATTACATAGACCAGGATAAATATAAATCAGTAAATACAACTCGAGCATTTAATTTTGAAATGACCAGCTAGCTGCCTGTTCCTGTAATAATCATACCTGTTTGGTATGATACCATAATACTCATGGATATTTACAAATACATTATTTTTAAATGTACTAATATTTAATGATTTTTTTAACTGAGATATAATAGACCTATATAACATTGTAGTTATTTTTGGTGTACAACATGATTTCACACATGTCTACAGTACAAAAAGATTACCACAATAAGTCTAGTTAATATCCATCACCACACACAGTTACAAAATTCTTTGTTTTCTTGTGATGAGAGCTTTTAAGATCTATTCTCTTAGCAACTTTCAAATATATAGTAGAGTATCATTAACTCTAGTCACCATGCTGTACATTACATCCCAGGACTTATTTAATCTGACAACTGAACTTTGTACCTTTTAACCCCCTTTAGCCACCCCCAGCCCCTCCCACCGCTTCTGGCAACCACCAGTCTGTCCTTTGCATCTATGAGTTTGTTTGTTTTAGATTCCACATATAAGTGAGATCATACAGTACTTGTCTCTCTCTGAGAAATGACTACTACATTTTAAAATTTGTATTTATTTTCCTTACCTTTCCCTAACTCAAATTTGTCAAACTAAGTTGTTCATTTGGATATAAATTGGTTTTCTGAACTCAAGGTAGCATCCCTAGACTTCGTTCTGAGTAAATTCCTGTGGTCCCAAACGTGCCGCTGGGAAGGGGCATGCCAGAGCCTGTACGGAGGTCCGGTCAATGTGGGGGGCCAGCAGGGAAATATGACCCCGCACAGCAGCCATAAACCAAGCTGAGAGAACTCTGGCCAGGACTACAGCAAAGCTGCCTCAGAGAAGGGGAGAGAGCAGATCTCATTTTTTTTGTGGGAGGACTCTCATGTCATTCCCTGTGGGGAAGAAGTACTGTATGCCAGCTGAGACCCGGTGTGGGCACAGAAGATGGGAGAAGCAGCTCCTGCATGAACTCACTGGGTGCAGAAGAAAGCAATCTTGGCCCCACTGGCCAAAGGCACCCAGACACTAACAGCAATACTGACCCCCAAAACAATCACAGTGTCCCAGGGGACTGCAGGAGCCTTACATGTGGGAAGCAAGGATTCCAGTTATAGCACCAGTTGGGGTTCAACAGGGCTGATAAGCATTTGTGGCACTGTTAGGCTTCCCATGCCAGTTAGATTATTCTTCCCCAGATCAGTGGTTTGGGAGAAACCTGAGATCAGTGGATAGGTAGATGTGGGTAATGTGTTGGGGGAGGGTGTGCCTGGGTGGCTCAGTCGGTTAAGCATCTGCCTTAAGCTCAGGTCCTGATCCCAGGGTCCTGGGATCAAGCCCTACGTGGGGCTCCCTGCTCAGCTGGGAGTCTGCTTGTCCCTCTCCCTCCTGCTCATTCTCCCTGCTTGTGTTCTCTCTCACTATCTCTTTGTCTTTCTCTCTCAAATGAATAAATAACATCTTAAAAAAAAAAAAAAAGAAGAGAGCCGCCATGTGCTACGTGCAACTAGGCAGGGCAGGCCCGGTGTGTGTGGTCTCCTACGGCCCTGGGACGGACTCTACTACTCCGACGACCAAGAAAACCAACGTGCAGAGACAGAAGGAACTAACCAAGTCCTATCTCTGGTAAGTGTGGGACCAGAAGTTAAACCTACATTTGCTCCACATAGAACCCAGGTTCTCTTTCCCATCAACCCACATGCAAACCTCTGCATGAGGAAGCACCTAGACGGTGGGCAAGTGACCCTATATCCTGGCTCCCTGTGAGGACGAAGTGGAGTTAAAGATACTCTTAGTCTTCTGAGCCCTCTCAGATCCAGGCACATTAAGAGAGCTACCACTTCAATGACACGTAAGCATATCGTCCGCTGTCAGGAGGAACGCATATTACTCACATATACATGTATTTATCCAGCTTTGCTGCAAAATGACGTGGCATTTCTCCACAGCCGTAATAGTTTCGGTCATTTTCGGGTAGATGATCCACGTCGTGGAAGATGACGCAGTCCCAGACACTGTCTTTCATGGCCTCTTTGAAGCCCACATTGAAGAGCATTGCACGGTTAAAAGGCTGTGTGCCAGTCTTCACAAAGGAAAACAGAAATGGAGTCAGGCTTTGTCATCTGACTTTTCTATGGCTTTCTAACTTGTTGAATCAAGGTCATATAATAATAGTAAATACATCCAAATCAACTAGATAAAATAAAAAACATATGTCAGGATCTTCAAATACACTGTCGGGATTTACTTACTACATTCTTTTGTACTTTGGCTGCATATAAGAAAACACTGTTGTTATCCAGTGCATTTACAGAACGTTCCTGTTTTACTTTAAATACATGAGAATATAGATCATTTATGACCGGGGGAAAAATGCAAAACCATTAAAAATAATATAGGTTGCATTTTTTAGTGAAGCTTTCCATATGTGTTAAGACTAAGAGAAGTATGAAGTTAACTGGGACTGGACAAGCGGTAGGCCTCTCCGCTTACGGAACAAGGCCAGCAAGAGCTAACTCCCCACTGCTAATGCTTACAATAAAGACACAGACGTTTCTAGAGACAAAATCAAGTGGAACTGATTACACAAAACCCAACTTCCTTTATTACAACTATTTTCCTTTATTATTAAGAAAAATCTATTAAAGTGCCCGGGCAAACAAACACTTCATATTTTTATTATTCTTGCTTATGATACAGACCAAGAACATTTTAAGGGAAAAGAAGCGGGAACTTTTACACAGAACCGTACTTCCTATGGAATATCCACTTCTTTTATTTATGAGGGAAATTATATGAAGGTGCACTGGCAATTAAATTGCTTCATTCTGTATCTGAAGGAAATTAAAGAGCAATTATCCACGCCTTAGCAATATTTCTCAAAATCATTTCCAAACCAGACAACAAAACAGGATGATGACAGAAGCAGAGGAGATACCAGACACAGTCATCCCCAGAGGTGCCGCGGGAGTGAGAAATGACTAATCTATAGTCCTGAGTCCTGCACTAACTTGAGGTAACAGAAATCACTTTACTTTTTACAGCTTCTTTCTTCACCAGTGAAAAGTAGAACAAAAAGGAAAGGGAGTTAAATTACAGTGTCATTACTGGCACATCAACATCAATGTGAATGAACTCCTTTCCGTCAGGGTTTTAAAAAATTGTTTTATTAAATGTGGACATAATACTTTACATATAAGAAGTTCTATGTCTAACCCATCTTCATCTTCCATAAGCAGAGCCTTTCACCTCCTCTAGTAGCTTATTCTAGTACTTCTCTCCACACTGCAAGGTAATGAGAGTTCAGACATTTCCTGGTTTCATTAATGTTAGGCATTGTCTCCTGACTTCGACCATGGTCACTGAGGATTCACGCCACCCCACCCACTGCTTCTCCAGACATTTTCCCAATATAGTTATATCAGTTTTTGGCTAAACCAACAATGTTTACATTATTAGGACTGCATAAATATTTCTTGAGTGCCAAGTGAATTACAATTCTGTTTTCTTTTTCAAACTGGGATTAATAATAACCAGCTTCTGTTTTCTTAGTTTTCTATGTATTATTACTCTGTGCAAAAGCCCCAATAGATATGCCTTCTACTTATTAATAATTGATGTAATTCAAACACATCAAGTCATCTAGCAATTCCTTTTCCACCCTCTCAAGCCCAATTTCAACTCCCACCGCCCTGAATTCTTGCTCCAGTCTGGACTGGTCTGACCATGGGCACCTCTCATCCTAGGACTTCTTTGTTCCCTAACATCACCTCTGTCCTGTCCCTGACTTGGCTTTCTCCATTTGCTGAGGCATATCCTTCAGCAGCTTCCGAAATAAGGGTCCATGAGAAAAAAAAAATATATATAT
>NW_023234215.1:0-1394 GCF_002007445.2 Ailuropoda melanoleuca | reverse complement strand
TTCCATACAAATTTAAGGACTATTTGTTCCAGTTCTTTGAAAAATGTCCTCGGTATTTTGATCGGGATAGCATTGAAAGTGTAGATTGCTCTGGGTAGTATGGACATTTTAACTATGTTAATTCTTCCAATCCATGAGCATGGAATATTTTTCCATCTTTTTATGTCTTCCTCAATATCTTTCAAAAGTGATCTATAGTTTCTAGGATATAGGTCCTTTACGTCTCTGGTTAAGTTAATTCCAAGGTAACGTATGGTTTTTGGTGTTATTGTAAATGGGATGGATTCCCTAATTTCTCTTTCTTCAGTCTCGTTATTCGTGTATAGAAATGCAACTGATTTCTGGGCATTGATTTTGTATCCTGCCACCTTACTGAATTGTTCTATAACTTCTAATAGTTTGGGAGTGGATTCCTTTGGGTTTTCCATATAGAGTATCATGTCATCTGCAAAGAGAGACAGTTTGACTTCTTCTTTGCCGATTTGGATACCTTTGATCCCTTTTTGTCTTCTGATTGCTGTTGCAAGGACTTCTAGTACTATGTTGAATAATAGTGGCGAGAGTGGGCATCCTTGTCGTGTTCCTGATCTTAAGGGAAAGGCTTCCAGCTTTTCCCCATTGAGAATAATGCTTGCAGTAGGCTTTTCATAGATGGCTTTTATGAGATTGAGAAATGTACCCTCTATTCCTACACTCTGAAGGGTTTTAATCAGGAAAGGATGCTGTATTTTGTCAAATGCTTTTTCTGCATCAATTGAGAGGATCATATGGTTCTTGAGTCTTTTCTTGTTGATATGATGTATCACATTGATTGATTTGCGAGTGTTGAACCATGCTTGCATCCCAGGTATGAATCCCACTTGGTCATGATGGATAATCCTTTTAATGTACTGTTGGATTCTATTAGCAAGGATCTTGTTGAGGATTTTGGCATCCATATTCATTAGAGAAATCGGTCTGTAATTCTCCTTTTTGAGGGGGTCTTTGCCTGGTTTGGGGATCAAGGTAATATTAGCCTCATAGAATGAGTTTGGTAGCTTTCCTTCTGTTTCTATTTTTTGAAATAGCTTTAGGAGAATAGGTATTATTTCTTCTTTGAATGTTTGGTAGAATTCCCCAGGAAAACCGTCCGGGCCTGGAGTTTTGTTTTTTGGAAGGTTGTTTATCACTGACTCAATCTCTTCATAATTAATTGGCCTGTTTAAAAAATCAATTTCTTCCTGTTTCAGTCTTGGTAGTTTGTAGGTTTCAGGAAGGCCTCCATCTCTTTCAGATCGCTTAATTTATTGGCATAAAGTTGTTGATAAAAGTTTCTAATAATCTTTCCAATTTCATTGGTGTTGGTTGTGACCTCTCCTTTTTCATTCATAATTTTATTAATTTGGGCCCTTTCT
>NW_023234214.1:1798-2007 GCF_002007445.2 Ailuropoda melanoleuca | reverse complement strand
AAATTGAGCTACCCTATGACCCAGCCATTGCACTACTGGGTATTTACCCCAAAGAGACAGACGTAGTGAAGTGAAGGGCCAAATGCACCCCAATGTTCATAGCAGCATTGTCCAAAATAGGTAAATCGTGGAAGGACCCGAGATACCCTTCAACAGATGACTGGATTAAGAAGCTGTGGTCCATATATACAATGGAATATTACTCAGCT
>NW_023234214.1:0-1611 GCF_002007445.2 Ailuropoda melanoleuca | reverse complement strand
GGGGGTAATCAGAAGGGGGAATGAAACATGAGAGACTATAGACTATGAGAAACAAACTGAGGGCCTCAGAGGTGAGGGGGTTGGGAGATTGGGATAGACTGGTGATGGGTAGTAAGGAGCGCACGTATTGCATGGTGCCCTGGGTGTTATATGCAACTAATGAAGCATCGAACTTTACATCGGAATCCGGGGATGTACTGTATGGTGACTAACATAATATAATAAAAAATCATTAAAGAAAAAAGAATAGAAAAATCTAAAATGCAGTTTTTATATTCTCACCTCAAGAAGCTGGACCTGGAACAGAACAGGCCTATCCCACGCACGAGAAGGCAGTTGATCAAGATTAGAGCAGAGATCAATGAATTAGAAACCAGGAACCCAGGAGAGCAGGTCCACAAAAGGAGAAGCTGCTTCTTTATGAATAAGATCGATAAGTCATTGGCCAGACTTATTCAAAAGAATAGAGAAAGGACTCAAATTAATAAAATTATGAATGAAAAAGGAGAGATCATGACCAACACCAAAGAAATAGTAAGGATCATTAGAAACTTTTATCAACAACTTTATTCCAATAAATTAAGCTACCTGGAAGAGATGGAGGCCTTCCTGGAAACCTATAAACTATGAAGACTGAAACAGGAAGAAATTCATTATTTAAACAGACCAATTACATATGAAGAGATTGAAGCAGTGATCAAAAACCTCCCATAAAATGAGTCCAGGGCCTGACGGATTCCCCGGGGAATTCTACTAAACATTCAAAGGAGAAATAATACCTATTTTCCTGAAGCTGTTTCAAAAAATAGAAACAGCTGGCGCCTGGGTGGCACAGCGGTTGTCTGCCTTCGGCTCAGGGCGTGATCCCGGCGTTGTGGGATCGAGCCCCACGTCAGGCTCCTCTGCTATGAGCCTGCTTCTTCCTCTCCCTCTCCCCCTGCTTGTGGTCCCTCTCTCGCTGGCTGTCTCTATCTCTGTCGAATAAATAAATAAAATCTTTTAAAAAAAATAGAAACAGAAGGAAAAATACCAAACTCATTCTATGAGGCCAGTATTACCTTGCTCCCCAAACCAGTCAAAGACTCCATCAAAAAGGAGAATTACNGTTTCTCAAAAAGTTAAACATAGAGAATTACAGACCTATGTCCCTGATGAATATGGATGCCAAAATTCTCAACAAGATCCTAGCTAATAGGACCCAACAGTACATTAAAAGGATTATCCATCACGACCATGTGGGATTCATCCCTGGGATGCAAGGGTGGTTCAACATATGCAAATCAATCAGTGTGATAGATCACATCAACAAGAAAAGTGTCAAGACCATATGTTCCTCTCAATTGATGAAGAAAAAGCATTTGGCAAAATACAGCATTCTTTCTTGTTTAAAACACTTCAGAGTGTAGGGATAGAGGGCACATTCCTCAATTTCATTAAAAACCATCCATGAAAAGCCTACAGCAAATATCATTCTCAATGGGGAAAAGCTGAAAGGCTTTCCCTTAAGATCAGGAACACGACAAGGATGCCCATTCTCGCAATTTATTCAACATAGTACTAGAAGTCCTTGCTACAGCAATCAGACAACAAAAAGGAATAATATGTATTCAA
>NW_023234213.1:0-970 GCF_002007445.2 Ailuropoda melanoleuca | reverse complement strand
TTTTTTTATTATATTATGTTAGTCACCATACAGTACATCCCTTGTTTTTGATGTAAAGTTCCTTAACCTCTCATCTATAAGATGCCAATAACATCAGGACATATTTCATAGAGTTATAAGGATTATAGGAAGAAATGCAGGTAAAAGTATGTATGTCTGATGCCTGGCATAAAGCAAGGACTCAAAATTTATATATATTTTAATATATACATGTATATACATTTATATAAAACCCTCATATCTAATATTATGGCAAGTAATATGCTGTAAGACCTATATTTCTAAGGGCTTCAGTAGTTAAAATTGACTCTTATTTTATGAGGTTGGATTTATATGGCCATTTTAGTTCTGGCATGTGATCTTAGAAGGACAGCACTGTATCTTTTATAAGGAAATATTGCTTAAGTGTTGCTGTGAGAGGTAACACGTCCCAACAGGCCCCTTGGCCCTGTGCTTGTACCATTCTCTAAGACATAATGCTTCTTGTATCAGAATGGCGAATATAAGTGACAGTTCCCTGATTTGGGTATCTTAATAATAGTTAAAAGTTGTTTGAAATCAGGAGTTTATAAAGAGAAAAGAAAAATTCATTTAGAACAAAGCAGATACAATTCATAGAAGTAAATGAACTATGTCCTGATGACTTTCTGGGCTCCTTCTTGGACAGCCATGGCCATATTTGTCATTGGTTGGAGTGACTAAACCTGGGCTGGTTAAGGATGAGGTAGTTAAGGATGAGGTAGTTCTTACATGCTGGGAGGAGCTAAGCATCCAAGGGTGGCGTCAGGATCCAGACATGAGCAGGCTATTTGAGTGAAGGTCAAGCAGATGACAATAAACCGGATGTGAAGCTGTGGGAAGGTATAGGGATACCAGGGCAGGTACAGGTCAGAGGCTTCCCATGGCCTATGGGATCACCATCCAAGTTGTCACTTTGTGGTGGTTGTCGCTGGCCTTTCCCAGGAGGAAA
>NW_023234212.1:0-970 GCF_002007445.2 Ailuropoda melanoleuca | reverse complement strand
GAAGGCAGACGCTTAACCGCGGTGCCACCCAGGCGCCCCAAAAGTACTACTCTTTTACCACAATTTTTAGATCCAAGAACATTGGGATCAGAATCTTAAAAATGTCACTTATAAAGGGCTCGACGTAAAGTACAGAGTCAGCACATGCTGCACCAATCCCTTTAAAACGGAAGGAAAAGAAAATGACCTAGGTTAATCAATTTCACTTAATCACATGTTAATTACTAAGTAAAACCATGTACTTGTTTCTCTTTAGATGATACTAAAGGAAGCTAAATTCCAGACTCTATAGCAAACAGTATAATATGAATTAGAGCAAAACATTTACAGCCAGGATCTGACACTTCAGATCTCTCATGATATACCCTCATTTGATACACCAAGTCCCTGAATTATTGTTACTTTCCGTGACCTGGTGCTACTTCGGAAGACATAATTGCCAAGAACTTTTGATCATCTGTATCACTAAGCATAAATTATTCACTTTGGAGAAGGAGAGTTGGAGGATCTAGAGCAGAGATGACAGACAGCATCATTGAACTCCTCTCCCACCTACACTCTGCCGTCACCTGCTTCCACCTCCAACTCTCCTTCCAGAAGTGTGCTCTTGCAGCCATGGATCATTTGGGCTCCGTGTACCACAGCCCTGAACTCCACCAAGAGGCTTTTGCCTTTGTTTGGCCTAATGTGTCCATCAGAACCAAAACAAAACAAAAAAATAAGTAAGGTCCTCCAATCAATACTAGACCATAACTATCAAAAAGAAGAGTTCTGTTTTCCACTGCGTGTGTGTGTGTGCGTGCATGTTTCTTGTTGGTGATTTAACTGCTCTATACGTAAGTACTATACCTTCAGTTATGTTAGCACAGGGTGGATCAAGTTTGTTTACACATAAAAGCACATGTGTTTAGACTTAAAACTTGTGGTGTATATATATATATATAGAGAGAGAGAGAGAGAGAGAGAGAGA
>NW_023234211.1:0-970 GCF_002007445.2 Ailuropoda melanoleuca | reverse complement strand
GAGCCTGTGACTCTTGATCTTGGGGTCGTGAGTTCAAGCCCCACGTTGAGTGTAGAGATTACTTACAGAAATAAAAACTTAAAAAAACAAAGTAAAATAAAGAGGTAGCACTTTTATAATATGGTGTTTACATATATCTCCGAACCTAGATGAATTACGTTTTTCTATTTATGGCATACCGAGCCATCAATAAGGGGACAATTGGAAACTTTTTTACTGTTTGATCATATTATACTTCTGGTAAACCAATATTTTTTCTACTTTGTAATTAGTATTCTGATTATTATACTGAGAACTTTCAAAACTTCCGCCCATCCAGAGAGCTAACATAAAGGGCACAAACACTTACGGTATGTCTACTATGTGTCAGACGCTATACTTGCCCTCATCACATTTAGTTTAGAAATTTTGTGAAGTACGTGTGACTATCTTTGTTTTGTCGGTAAGGAAGGCAAGGTTGAGAGAGATGAAGTGACTTGTCCCAAATCATCCAGCCAGTTTATGGTACAATCTGGGTCCCAACCCATGTCCAGCAGCTCAGAAGTTGAAGGGCTTGAAGGTGAGTGAGGTCCCCTGGGGGACGAGAGAGGCCTGACGCTATGAAAGGTCTACACAATAAAGCTGGAACACCAGTATTTGATTCAAAATATAGCCAAAGCTCTTTTCATTAGCTCAAGACATCTCATTTAAGGATCGCTCGTGGACCTGACTGTCCTAACTTCATCCATTTTTTTTTTCTCCAGCTCAAATTGATTCCCTACATTTCACGGGGTCTTAGAAAAGATCTTTAATCTTTCAAGCCTGCAGACACAGTCGGACATTTGAATGTTATTTAACGATGTGTTTGTAAAGGAAAAAGCCAGGACACTGACTTAAAGACGCCCTTAGAGTGCTCAGTTTTCTACCTAGCGTCACAGTTCAGGCAGACAAGTAACAAAGATAAGTAGGGAAAAGGCAGCATTTGCATGAA
>NW_023234209.1:0-970 GCF_002007445.2 Ailuropoda melanoleuca | reverse complement strand
TTCCTACTAATAATATACAAGAGTTCCTTTTTCCCAAATCCTTACCAACACTTGTTATTTCTTGTGTTTTTTTTATTTTAGCCATTCTGACAGGTGTGAAGTGATAATTTCATTTTGGCTTTGATTTGCATTTCCCTAATGATTAGTGATTTTGTGTATCTTGTGTCTGTCGGCCATCTCTATGTCTTATGTGGAGAAATGCCTTATGTCTTCTGCCCATTTATAATTGATTATTTGTGTTTTTTTGGTGTTGAGTTGTGTAAGTTGAAGGTTTGTATCATGAATGAATGAATGGATGTTGTACTTTGTCAGATGCCTTTTTTCCATCTATTGAGATGATCATATGGTTTTTATCCTTTCTCTTGTTAATGTGATGTATCACATTGATTGATATGTGAATATGGAATAACACTTGCAGCCCTGATATAAATTCCACTTGAACGTAGTAAATAATTTTTTCAATGTATTGTATTCAGTTTGCTAAATATGTTAGGATCTTTGCATTTATGTTCTTCACAGATATTGGCCTATAGCTTTTTTTCTCTCTTTTTGTAGTATCTTTATCTGGTTTTGGTATCAGGGTAATGCTGGCCTCATAGAATGAATTTGAAAGCTTTCCTTCCTCTTCTATTTTTTGGAATAGTTTGAAAAGAGTAGGTATTAACTCTTCTTTAAATGTTTGGTGAAATTCACCTGTGAAGCTATTCGCTCATGGACTTGTTTGTTGGGAGCTTTTGATTCCTGATTTAGTTTCATTGCTAGTAATTAGTCTGTTCAGATTTTCTATTCCTTCCTGATTCAGTTTTGGGAAGCTGTATGTTTCTAGGAATTTATCCATTTCTTCAAAATTGTCCAAATTTTTAGCATATAATTTTTCATAATATTCTTTTATAATCCTTTGTATTTCTGTGGTGTCAATTTTATTTCTCCTCTTTCATTTCTGGTTTTAATTGAGTCCTCCCTTTTTTTT
>NW_023234208.1:0-970 GCF_002007445.2 Ailuropoda melanoleuca | reverse complement strand
TTTAGGCATAACCATGGCTAAGCATGATAAGCCAAAATTCTTTAGATGGCTGAGCCTTCTTGTATTACCTCATAGCCAATACTTGAACATTTAGTCTCTAGAATTTTCAGAATATCATAGATGCTTAAAATAAGCACCATACACAAATTAGACAGTTGTGTGGAGGAACTGAAAGTAAAATGTCACAAAGATAAAAGAAAGGAAACTTTTACAGGGAAGGAAAGGAAATCTCATCAAATTAGTGAGAAAGGTGGGTACTGGCCACTGAGATGGGACTTAAGAACTGATGAGGACAGTGACAGATGATGTGAAGGGCGGCCCATGGCAGAAGCCATGCAGAGGTGTTAGGGCCTGAATAATAAAATACATCAAACTTGGTCTTAGAAATCATTCCATTAACCTTTAAATTATTTCTGAGGACACCAAGAACAGAGGCAAAGAGACAAATCAGAAAGACCGTTAGTGGTCGAACTGTAACTGGAATTATGTTTGTTCTTACACAGATTTGTTGTGCAGTTACCTGAAAGGCAGCAGCAACTTCAGCAACTTCAGGGCAAGGATATGCCCCGAGTTCATACTGGTTTGGGGGCGCAGAAGAGAAGGACGGATAGAGCAGAAGTGGCTAACTCTGCAGGAGAATCCCACTGTTCCGTGAGAGAGGACAGCTCAGCAGGGCAGAAGGTGCTTTTGTTGCTGTTCCTTCACCAGCCTGTACTATTTCAGACTTACCTGAATGAAGAGCTGTTCTGAGATGACCACACAGTGTAGTTCAGTGAGTGTGGCACCAGGGCCTAGCTCTGTGGACAATCATCCAGTTTTCTAGAGGATGAGATGACAGAGCTGAAAGCAAAGTATTTGATGTTTGCGAGAAAAATTGATTACTATCTGGCAGATCAGTGCCTGAGTCCCATCTTGAAGAGGTTCTCAGATTTTCTAGTGAGAAAAGAAATAACACAGAAGCCTGATGGCT
>NW_023234207.1:0-970 GCF_002007445.2 Ailuropoda melanoleuca | reverse complement strand
TTTGTTTTGTTTTGTTTTTAATGAGCTCACATTTCCTGAAGGTTTCTCTGTGAGGCCTCCGGAGGCATGGTGTGAAGATGGGCTTGTCTTGATTGCGCTGGGTGCCCAAGGACTCCATCATTTGGGGTTAAACTAAATGTATGCTTGAGATAGTTCAGGAGATTTGCACCTGTGCTGTAATTCCTTGTGCAGATCGGCACATGGTTATGCATTACCAGGCACTTTCTCCCACCCTGTCCCCTTGCTACTCTCTCATCTCGTGCCAAGATTTGCCACACACGGTCTTGCAGTTACTCAGTTTCTTTCTCATTCGCCCTTCCACTGCAGATGTAATCGTTGGCGTCCCTTCTGTGTATGTGGGGTGGGGAACATTTTCCAAATATGTCCCCCTGGGAAGGTCCCTGGGATGTGTCCTTGGTACCCTGAATGATGTAAGGTGTGCCAATGAAAGCTCAAGGTCACCCACCTGAGCCAAGCTCTCCAGGGGAAGCCAGATGCAGGACGACTTGAGCTCTCTGTGTTCCTGATTTCACTCATCTTTTCAGCCTCTAAGTCTTTTCTTACCAGCACATCAGTGCTTCAAAGGATTTAACAATATTTATCCAACATATTGCCAGAGGCAAAAGTCAGATAATGATTTTTTAAAAGAGAATGCAACAATTAAAAAACACTTGGAGATAAATACATAGATATTATGTTCAATGCACTACCATTCTGCACTTCAGAGAGTGGTTGAGAAGAGTTTCTGTTGCAGACGAGACTCAGGAAAGGCTGGGGTCACTGATGGACAGTGGATTTTAATTTTCCTGAATCCACCTGCATGTTTAAAGCAAATTTAACCCCCCCCCCAGCAAGAACTTCAACAATAAGGAGAAATCTATTACAGGGATGCCATACAGAAAGAAAGGACACAGGTATCACCAATAACCTGTATCCCTATCTTCTACATTGAAACCCTGAGTAGGAGTCT
>NW_023234206.1:0-970 GCF_002007445.2 Ailuropoda melanoleuca | reverse complement strand
AAAAAAAAAAAAGACTATGGAAAAGTGAGGGTGAGGAAATGTGGAAAAGCGAGTTGATTACAGTACTGCAAGTGCTAACAGTATCCACAGGAATATGTGTTTTCTCTATCATTTCACCCAAAGACGCGGAATAACAGCTTAACCAAAGAAGCTCTAATGTCACTATAATGAAATGAGGCTTCGCAGGCAAAAAGGAAAAGCCAATGTGGAACTCCGTGCGTGTTAGGCTGACCTAATCCCTCTACTGAGAGGAACCCATAGAGTCGAATGAAATGTGTTTCTTATTGCTGCGTATTAGGAAAAAGATCACTTTTGTTATTCATTTTTGAAGTACTTTGAAGCCCTTAAGCCATTAATTATTTAAAGAGATATTCGTGTTCTTTCACGTGGCCTCTTTTTCTGAAGAGAGGATAGGGGAAAAGCACGTTTTCTCCGGCTCTCTTTTCAGGACCCGAAATTACATCATATGATTTCATTAATGCAGGATGTTTACGTGCCTTGAACAGTTTAGAGAAAAGCTGTGTTCTAGGGCTTAGCAACACCGAGTATTGACTGCAAATTGAAATTATAAATTACTGAAAACAATCTAAGTTGCCCTTAATGCCGTCTGTTGCTCCTCTGTCTGGTACTAAATTTACCTTTAAGTTTTATAAGATTTACAACTGTCTTAGGTGCTGAAATAAAACAAACACACACAAAAAACTCGATCTATTAAAGGTAAGGCCTGAAACAGTAAAATTGAGGTAATGATCTGCATTGTGAAATTAATTTCTTTACCCTGGTATTTTTAATGGAAATTTTCAGTTTGTTTATTTGTTTTTAAAAATCGATATGATTATTTTGGGGTGCCTCAGTGGAACAGTCAGTTCGGCCTCGGACTTTTGGTTTCGGCTCAGGTCATGATCTCAGGGTGGTGAGGTCTCGTCTGGAGTTGGGCTCCATGCTTAGTGCAGAGTCGGCTTGAGATTCT
>NW_023234205.1:0-970 GCF_002007445.2 Ailuropoda melanoleuca | reverse complement strand
TGTGTGGCCCAAACAACACAGATTTAGTTTTTCAGCGTTGGAAGCTAGAAGTTCAAGCCCAGGGTGCCAGTAACTTCAGTTTCTATGAGAGTGTGTTGGCTTGCAGGTGGCTGCCTTCTTACTGTGTCTTCACATGACCTCTTCTGTACGCGCACGTAGAAATAATTGCATGACACTCTGTGGTATTTTGTGATTCCAAGGACTACAACAACAGTATTTCTCACATCTTATATTTTTTCCAATGTGAATTTCATTCCCACATCAAGAAATGTAGTCAATTTTTCATCTGTTTGATGAAATTCCTGGGTTGGCATGGTAACCTCCTTAGCAGAATACAGTGGATATGAGGCTGTATAACTTCTAAGGCTAGGCCTTAAGAGATGTGTAGGTTTTGCCTTTACATCTTGTTATGCTGCCAAATGGAAGAAAGCATAAACGGCCAGATAGCAAGGCTTATGTGGAAGAGAAACAAGACTCCAATTGACAGTCTCAGCTCAGGTCCCCATTATCACCACTTGAAAGAAAATGTTGGGCCTTCTAACCATCCTTGTACCTTAGCTGATACCACATGAAGCAGAACTTTTCTGTTAACCCACAGAATTATGGGAAATAACACATTGCTGTATTTAAGACTCTAAATTTTTGAGTGGTTTGTTACATATAGAAAGTAATAGAAATATTTTCATTAAAAAATTTCTATTCTCATCAATATATTTATAGAAAGTAACTCTGTCAGCATTTGTAAAGAGGAGTCCTGAATCCTGTAAAAATGTTTAGCTCATTTAAATGTTTTTCCAATAACATTATATGTTTATATTTTATAATTATTTAATGTCTAATATATTTATGTTTTAAAAATTGTGCTAATGATATTTTTATATCTCAGTTCAAAAGCAATTTCTAGTAACAATGTTTTTGGAAACAGAAAAAAAGATTAATTTAATTCAGATACTAATTTGATTGAAGGAAA
>NW_023234204.1:7398-13418 GCF_002007445.2 Ailuropoda melanoleuca | reverse complement strand
CACTGGGTGTTATACGCAAGTAATGAATCATGGAACTTTATATCAAAAACTAAGGATGTACTGTATGGTGACTAACATAATATAATAAAAAATTATTATAAAAAAAAAGAAATATAGAATCAGAGCTGAAACCAAAAGGGATATTTGTGTGTACTACAAATGTACAAAAAATTCATCTAATCAGGACATAACATCTCTCTATTCTGAGTTTGTCCTCCTTTTTTTCTGCTGTACTGCAGTACCAGCCTATCCCTGCAAAAAAGAAACTCACGCACATATTCCCAATGTCCCCAAGCAAAAAAGAAACTGACTCACATGTTCCCCCTGGCCCCAAGCATTCTGAGTCCACAAAACTTTATTTGCATTGATGATAATGTGCATTACAAATGAACATATCCATCCATTCCCCCACCTAACATCACAGAATTGGGCACCTGAGGATACAAAGGTAAGTGTGATGTTGTTCCTACCCTAGGGAAATTCACAGGCATGTGAGGAATCTAGATATCAATTTTCAAATGACTTTATAATGTGATAAATCCATTAATAAAGCAACAAAGTGCATCAGAGAGGAAGAAAAGGACTCCTTGTTCCTCATGGGAAGAACTGTCAGGGAAGATTTCCTAGATGAAGCAGCCTTCAGGGCTCCACACTTAGGATCTTTGCCACAGCAAAGTGAGCCTCCATCTGGGTGGAATCCAGACATGTTCTGAGAGCTCCTCTGCCCAGCTGGCTTCTTCCTCACACCTCTCTCTCATCCCAGCCCTCAGTGCCTCCACAGCCTGCAGTTGATTCATCAACTCCAAAACACTTTCCTACTTTGTAAATTATGTTAACATTGTACCATTTGTTGAACATTTGTCCTACGAAAGGTTGCACAGTTTTTACTATAACATTTAATACTCCCAACAACCATATTTATCATTCCTACTCCACTCATGAGGAGATTGAGGCTCAAAGAGGTTAAGTTTCAAACACAGCTCAATCTACATTATCCACTGCACTCATTATCTCCCTTGGTTATAAAGTTGCCCTTGCCTGCAGGTATTTGACATGTATATTTTTATGAATGAAATACCAATATCTAGGCTAGCTAGCAAAAAGATTCAGGATGGACAAGGTCATTACTCAATGATGGAATTATGCATTTTTTAAAATTTTTCTTTCCACTTTTACATGTTACAAAAAAACTTTTCATCTTAGTCTAAAGAAGATAATATAGAAACTCAGATTAGAAGACGGGTAGGGAGGGGGAGACACATAATAAGAGAAAGAATAATGAGCAGCCAGAGACATGGAGACATGGAGGGAGGTAGCTTAGAGAAAAAGGTCATGCAGACCAATGTCAATGTTCTTTGAAATTTTAAAGGCCCAGAAAATAGTGATCTAAAACCAGGAGGCATCAGACTACAAACCGAGCCTGGAAAATGTCAGAGAAGCAAAGCTTTCAAGCCTGTGGTGCAAACAGCTCAACTAAGCAACCCCTGGTGAACAGGGCTCCAGTGTTCACAATTCACAGTCGTGCTCAAGAGGAAGGCCAGCAGAGTGTCCTCCACAATCAGATGTGGACAAAGAACTTTCACCTGCACCCACGCTCTCAGCTCCTCCGAGTTTGGATGCAAAGCTGCAGCTGGCAACATGATGCTCCCCAACCCCTGCCAGGCCCAGGGTGAGATCAGTCCTGCTTGCAGAGCCAGGATCTGTGTCCAGGCCAAGGTGGGGTCCCAGAAGTCAACACGCCAGGACCGAAACATAAGAACACCCTCCCCTTGTCAAATCTCTGCCTTTTGTCGTGTGCCCTGAGGATAAGGGGCAGTCCTTCCACTGCCCCTCTGTCAAGGAGCATTCCCCAGGGTGGGTTTGTCAAGAGGCTTAGGCAGAGCTTTCTGACACAGCCCTCCTCCTACTAACCCAGGTGGTTGCAAGAAGGGATCTCAAGCTAAAGACTCATCAACAAGGAAGCTAAATTTGACGTTTTCAACCCCTCTTTGATTTCCACTCTATTTCTGTAAGGTCCTTTTCAAAATCCATGTGGTTTCACCAAATACTCACTTAGACCTATTAGAAGTTGAAGAAGAAAAATCAGTAACCCAGACAGACTTCATCAATTCCTTTTTCCTGTGGCTGCCACATCAAAGGGCTGGTGGATTCAGTCATAGTTGCTATTTTCCAGGAGCTGGTTATCACAAAGGGAAAGGATTTTATTTAAGGTGGAGGGGGGGAAGCAGCAAGTAGACCAATTTATGTTTCTTGGAAGCAATGAATACCAGGAGCTGGATGCAGATAAGATTATCTGAACTAACAGTGTAACCGGGATAGCCTATCTCCCAGTCCACTTCTAATATTCTATCTACTGAAAAAGAACTGCCAATTAAAGAAAACCTCAACCTTGTGTCTGTCAAAAGGGAGAGTCACTAGTCAGACTGAAAAATTCAGATAAGAGGTGTCAGCAACATTCCAGGAAGCAAGTTGAAAGAAAGTCATACATGCACACACGCACACGCACATGCGCGTGTGTGCACAAACGGCATATACATAAGGCATCAGGGGTGCAGTACTGCTGGTAAAAAACAGATGCAGCACTCTGAGGCATAATTAATCACTGCTCCCATAACCTCAGCAAGACAAAACTGTTCTCCACCCAAACCCTGAAGAGCCTGTCAAAATGAGTTGGGGGGAAAAAAATTCCATTGTCTTTCTCGTTCAGGCATTATGATGTGGATGGAGAAGAAAGACCTGCCACAGACGCAGAGCCCTCCTGACACAGAAAGGAGGTCCTCTACAGGTTGTAGCTTCTCATCTCCCCGCTGGTGGCAGTTACAAAGGAATGTTATAGTATCTCTAGGAATGCTTCTTACATAAAAGGTGAAATACACCCTTCTCAACAGTCAAGGCCCTGGGAAAGTGAGCCTATGCCATCAGATCCTCCCGTAAACTAGAGTGAATAGGAATCTTTTGTATGCTGTCTCTCTGCCCGAGTTCTCTCTCCTTACACTCTAAGTGACTCTCCCTGTTCTAATGACTGCTTCTCAGGGGACATGCTGTTGTATTCTTGTCTCTTTTCCTGTATGCTTTTATCTAGCTCACTGTCTGACCTCTCACAGAAAATGCACTACAGGTAGGTGACAGTACAAAAAAACCTCACTGCAACCCAGCATTTCCCCCCAAGAACCAGTCATCCTAGAACACAGGTAGGACCATCTTTGCCCACAACGTGCTGGGAGTTGTGTATGTAATATGATTTTAAGGTTGTAGCTGTGTTAACTCGAACTAGCCTATCATGGAGCCTAAATTCTATCCTAATGAATAATTTTTAGAATACAACACAGTCAAATGTACCCTTATCAAACCCCACAACTAGAGAACACATAAGCATTATTAATGTGCAGAAATTGATTTTCCCCAGCTCCACTGGATGTTTATGCGGGAATGTGGCAGAAGGAAGAATAAGGAAATTCTTAGAACTTCTAATCCAACCCAGTAAATCCTTGGTCCAGCCACACCCCTCCCGACTGGTCTACCATGGTGTTCAGAGCTCCATGAGATTAAATTGAAAGTATCTTCATATGCAACACTAACTTTTCAAAAATTTTATCTTTAAATATAATACTAAAATCTACTCAGCTTTGCAATACCAATTATTCATTAGTGGCCTTTAGTTCCCAGCCATTTCCTATCTTAAAACCAGTGGTGCCTCCCCTAGAAAGCTTCATTCTCCTTCCAGCCATTCCCTAACAAGTATTTGCTCTCTTTCTCTCTCTGTTCCCCTCTTCCTACTACTACCCATTCCCCAAACTTCCTCTCCTTTACTTGACAAAACTCAGATGAGTCACATTGACAAAAATTCCATGTGAAGCTTCATCCCAAATGGATTTCCAGTGAATTAAGAGAAACTTGAACATAGCATTTCTTGTGTTTCCATTGAGCTGATTAAAGCCCAGATTTTAAGAGTTTGGAAACATGGCAGATAGTAAGATTATAGGGATTTACTGACTGCATAAGGATTGCATCAAACCCCACTGGTAAGGAAATGTAGTAGGAGGCATGAGCTTTGGAGGCTGCTGGACTTGGGGGTCTGAAACAACTAGATTCAAATCCTGGTTCTACCACTTAATAGCTATACAACTTTGGACTAATTGTTCAATCATTCTGAGTCTCATTTTTCTCATCTCTAAAATGGAAATAACAATATCTCTTTTTCAGAGGTGCATTAAATGAGGCAATAAATGTAAATGAACGAAATAAATGTAAATGGAAAGATTTTGTGTGTTTTTTTAAATTCATTCTCAAGTCTTCTTCCTGATCAAAGTTATCAGTGGTTTCTTTTGATTTTGAGAGTGGAGAGCTCAGTTTTCAGTTCCATTTTTTGGTTCCTGGACCTCAGTTGAAAATGTAGCTTACTATATGGTCACTGGGTATGGCATGATATAATCAGATAAAATCAATGTCAAGGGGCACCTGTGTGGTACAGTCAATTAAGGTCCAACTCTTGGTCTCGGCTCGGGTCATGATCTCAGGGTCATGAGATCAAGCCCCACTTTGGTCTCCATGCTCATCAGGAAGTCTGCTCAAGACTCTCTCCCTCTCCCTCTCTCTCTGCTCCTCCCCACCCCACTCTCTCTCTTTCTCTAAAATAAGTAAGTAAATAAATAAAATCAATGTCAAATAAAGAACATGGAATCAGATGAAAATTCTTACTCAGATTCTGTATCTTTACTTCCAGATAAGTCTACTTGAGTGATTAAAACCAGCTAAAAATCACCTCCTCTCTGAAGCCGTTTAAAAAATAATTGAATGCCCTCTGTCCTCACTAGACAATATAGATAAAATGGTGAACAAAACAGATATGAGCTCTGCCCCGCAGGAATAATTATATATTTACAGACATGCCTCTTCTATTAGACTCCAGAGTTACAGCTAAGTATTCTTCATTCCAAGTTTGCCATATAGGTATTCAAAAAAAAAGAAAATTATTGAATGAATGAATGATTGGTTGAATTCAACACTTCATAAAAGTTATGCTTCTTTTTTAAAAGGAAAAGTTAGGATAGTTCAACTTTTTTTATTTTTTTTTTTTTACTTTAAAAATTACAGTGTTTATGGAACACCTGGGTGACTCAGTCGGTTAAGAGTCTGCCTTTGGCTCAGGTCATGATTTCTGGGTCCTGGGATCAAGCCCCACCTCAGGCTCTCTGCTCAGTGGAGAGTCTGCTTATCCCTCTTCCTCTGTGCACACAATCTCTCGTTTGTTCACTCTCACTGTCAAGCAAATAAATAAAATCTTTTTTAAAAAAATTACAGTGTTTATTCCTAATACATCTCTAGTTGATTGGCTATTGTCTTAGTCTGTTCAGGCTGCCCTAACAAAATATCATAAACTGAGTGGCTTAAACAACAGGGACTTATTTCTCACAGTTCTAGACAATCTTAGCCCAAGATCAAGATGCCACTCAATTCAGTTCACCAGTGAGGGATTGCTTCCTGGTTTGCAAATGGCTACCTCTAGCTCTATTCCCACAAGGCAGAAGAGAAAGAAAAAGAATTCTTACTTTCTTTTCTCATAAGGACACTAAACAGATCCTGAGGGGCCCATTTTCATGACTTTATATAAACCTAATTACCTCCCAAAGTCCCCACCTTCAAATACTATCACACTGGGGGTCAGGCTTCAGCATATGAATTGGGGGTGGGAGGGCACAAATATTCCATCCATTATAGCAACAGTCTTTCATAATTTATCCAATAGAGGGCAAACAAAAAGTTTTCAAAAGATAATGTTTTAAATCATTAGTTCATTTTAAATAAGAGAAAGAGGGACACCTGGGTGGCTCAGTCAGTTAAGGGTCTGCCTTCAGCTCAGGTCATGATCCCAGTCGGGCTCCTTGCTCGGCAGGCAGCCTGCTTCTCCCTCTCCCACACCCTCTGCTTGTGTACATGCACACTCTCTCTGTGTCAAATAAAAGAAAAAAACTTTAAAAAAATAAAGGTATTAAATAAGAGAAAGAAAGGGGAGGGGAGGG
>NW_023234204.1:0-7298 GCF_002007445.2 Ailuropoda melanoleuca | reverse complement strand
GAGACTGATTCCCAGGTGCAAAACACATTTCATGGAAAAATCTATCAGGAGTAGTGGATCCTAACACCAGCTCTATAACAAATTATGATGGGCTTTAAGTCACTTCACCTCCTTCCTCCTAACAGGGAAGGAGCTACCCTGAGCGATCCTCAGTGATCCTCGGGGCCCTCTTCAATTCTGCTATGCTGGGATTCTCATAGAAGTAGCCACCTTAAACATTATTTTTTAATTTGAGAGTTCCTATTGCTGCCTTTCCTTACCAATCTCTGATACAGATTGAACGGAAACACACAAGACCGCAGCATCTACCAGGGTAGCAAATGCCCTCCATTTCCCCTCCCCCAAATGTATTGCCAGGTCTGTGATTAAAACACCCAGAGTCCTGGGGCACCTGGGTGCCTCAGGTGGTTAAGCGTCTGCCTTCGACTCAGGTCATGATCCCAGGGTCCTGGGATCTAGCCCCACATTAGGCTCCCTGCTCAGCAGGGAGTCTGCTTCTCCCTCTCCTTCCTGCTCATGGTCTCTCTATCTCTGTCTCTCTCAAATAAAAATAAATAAGTAAAATAAAATAAAATTTAAATTAAAAAAAGAAAAAACCCAAAAACACCCAGAGTCCTACTTGAGGCAATCTGCACTCACCTTATTTAATGAAAAGACAAAAAAAGAAACCAAATTGAGGCTCTTTCAGAGGGTACCTTGAACTTGAAAAAAATATGTAGTTCCACTAACATAAAAAATGCTCCTTAAGAGTTAGTAAATGCTTTCATTCAAACCTAGTGTATTTATAAACAAACAAACAAACCGCCAAAACCATATAACTTCTCAGTTTTTAAAAAGACTGGGGCTGATAAGCCGCTCTTATTGACATGCACTGTATTTTCTATCTTGAATCCTGAAAATGTATGACTGCAGTCAAAAAAAAGATGTATCCACAGATTCCTCAAAGAACAGAAAGCCCCATTTGAAGACCTACTATATAGAATGTTCATGTCGCTAGCCCAGGTTTCCTCTCTGTGCTTCTCCCAGATAACCTTAATCTTATTTGGGGATTTTAATAGAGGTAGATTGGTAATAAAAATTAAAAGGACTTCTCTCTTTCCCCCTGCTGTTTTCTATTAGCAGTACTTTGCACTGTATTATATTCCAATGCTTACTTAAAACATCTCATAAATATTAGAGAACTAGGTTAACAAGAATGGTGACCACAAAATAATGAACAGCTGAAGATTAAACATTCGAAGAAAAAAGTTCACATAAGCCATACTAATGTGCGTATAGGCAGCCCAGCCCCCACTTTGACACAGTGTATTCTGTGAAATCACATGGGGAAAAAAAGCAAATTTACTCTCTTTTGCACTGAATCCTACAGTTATTCCCTTTTTGCTGGTACATAGTGACCCTGCAGTTATAAGTGGAAACCATGAAATCAATGACAGAAAAAGAAATTACAAATCAGCAGGCAAAGTATATACCAATATGTAAGAATACTCATTCCTGGGACCCGCCTGAACAAATGCCGGAAGTCTCCACATACACGGTCTTAAACCATTCTCACAACATTGTGAAAATGCAGTATTATCTTCATTTTACAGGTAAAAGAACTAAGAGAGTTTAAATAAATCAGTAACTTAAAGTCACTCGGTTGGTAAGTGATAAACACCCAGTTCTGGTAGATTTCCTAAACTCATGTGTGTTCCTCTACACTCTGAACAGGAAGAACAGGTGTCATCATAGGCACTGAGGTATAAAAAGTCTATGCTATGGACCAAATTGTGTCCCCCTAAAATTCCTACGTTGAAGTCCCAATCCTAATGTAATTGTATTTGCAGATAGGGTCTTTACAGACTTAATTAGGAATAAATGAGGCCATAAGGGTGGAGCCCAGATCCAAAAGGATTAGTGTTCTTATAAGAAGAGATACCAGAGGGGCACCTGGGTGACTCAGCCAGTTAAGTGTCCAACTCTTGGTTTCAGCTCAGGTCATGACCTCAGAGTCATGAGATGGAGCCCTGCATCAGGCTCTGAGCTCAGAGTGGAGTCTGCTTAGGATTCTCTCCCTCTCCCTCTGCCCCTCCCCAGCTCGCTTGCATGCTCTCTCTCTCTCTCTAATAAATAAATAAATTTTTAAAAAGAAGAAGAAGAAGAAGAAATACCAGAGAGCACCCCCAACTAAGGTGCACAAAAAAAAGGTCAGGTGAGCACACAGGGACAACACAACCATCTGCAAGTCAGGAAGTGGACACTAACCAGAAACCCCATTGGCAGGAATCTTGATCATGGACTCCTGGCCTCCAAAACTGTGAGAAAATAAATTTCTGTTTGAGCCACCCACGGTACAGTATTTTGTTATGGTGGCCTGAACAGACTAGGACACATTACATACCCTGTGAACCCCCTCACTCTTCTCTAATCCTCCCACCATTTCTTCTCTCACCTGTCGTATTTGTCCGCAGTCCACCCTCTATCCTACCGCCAATGTGATCTTTTCAAAAGGCAACCCTGACCCTCACTTTCCCTGAAACACCTCCACTGGCTTCTGAACTGTCAATAAAAAATCCACTCTCATAGAGTTTTCAACATCATGAGGGGAAATCAGAAGAGACATAAAACAGGAGCCTAAACTCCAATCTCCTGAGCTGACGAGTCTCATCACAAAGCCCCAGTCTGCTTTTCCAGTCTTACCTCTGCCACTTATACCATCCACTCCCCAACACATACCCTAACCAAATATAAAATATCCTAAAATATATCTTATATCATATTCTCTCCCCCCCCCAGAAATGCAGTTTTCCCTCATTTCATACTCTCCTCATCCTTCTGGATAATTCCTATTCACCCCTCAAGATCCACTTTACTTCCTCTTTGAAACTTTAAATTATTTGGTCTTTTAGCTATTGACCCCTTAGATATTAACCCCTTATCAGATAATGATTTGCAAATATTTTCTCTTGTTCTGCAGGTTGCCTTTTCATCTTACTATTTCTTTTGCTGTGCAGAAGCTCTTTAGGGTGATATAGTTCCACTTGTTTATTTTTGCTTTTGTTGTTTGTGCTTTAGGTATCATATCCAAAAAAACAAAAAAAAACCAAAACATTGCCAATACCCATGTCAAGGAGTTTTCCCATGTTTTCTTCTGGAGTTTTATGTGTTAGGGTCTTTAATCTATTTTGACTTAATTTTTGTAAGAAGTGTGAGATAAGGGCT
Organism: Ailuropoda melanoleuca; assembly: GCF_002007445.2. NCBI lineage: Eukaryota > Metazoa > Chordata > Mammalia > Carnivora > Ursidae > Ailuropoda > Ailuropoda melanoleuca. The sequence continues at coordinate 4,094 of NW_023234204.1, read as the reverse complement.
TAGTTTTATTCTTTTACATGTGAATATCTAAATTTCCCAGTATCATTTATTAAAGAGATTGTCTCTTTCCATTGAATATTCCTGGCTCCCTTGTCAAATATTAGTTGACCATATATACCTACATCTGGGCTCTTGATTTTGTTTCACTGGTCTAGGTGTCTGTTTTTGTGCCAGTACCATACTGTTTCGATTACTATAGCTTTATGATATAGTTTGAAATCAGGAAGTACAAAAAAATGCCTCTGGCTTAGTTTTTTTTCTCAGGATTGCTTGGCTGTAGGGGTCTTCTGTGGTTCCATATGGATTTTAGGATTGTTTTCCACTTTTATAAAAAACACCATGTGGAATCTTGACACGGATGGTACTAAATTTACAGAAGGCTTTGGACAGTATGGACATTTTAACAATATTAATTCTTTCAATTCATGAACACAGAATACCTTTCCATTTATTTCTATCATCTTTAATTTCTTTCATCAATATTTTATAGTTTTCAGTGTAGAGGTCTTCCATCTCTTTGGTATAATTTATTCCCAAGTATTTTTTGATGATATTTTATTTTAAATGGGATCATTTTATTTCTTTTTCAGATAATTCACTGTTACTATATAGAAACACAACTGACTTCTGTATGTTAATTGTGTATCCTGCAACTTTACCAAATTCATTGATTAGAACTAACAGTTTTTGTAAAGCCTTTAAGATTTTCTATATATAATATCATATCATCTGCGAATAAAAACAGTATAGTCTTCCTCCCAATTTTGATGACTTTTATTTCTTTTTCTTGCCTGATGGCTCTAGTTAGGACTTCCAGTACTATGTTGAATAGGAGTTATTAGAGTGGACACACTTGCCCTGTTCCTGATCTTAGAGGAAAAGTTTTCAGCCTTCCATCACTGAGTATGATGTTAGCTGTAAGCTTGTCATATGCGGCCTTTATTACGTTGAGGTATGTTCCTTCTATACCTAATTTTATCATGAACAGATGGTGAATTTTGTCAAATGCTTTTTCTGTGTCTATTGAGATGGTCACATTTTTTCTTTCACTCTATTAATGTTTGATTTGCATATGTTGAACCTTCTTTGCATTCCAGGGATAAATCACACTTGATCATGGTGAATGATCCTTTTAAAATGCTGCTGAATTCAATTTGTTAGTTTGTTTTGTTTTGAGAATCTTTGAATCAGGATATTGGCCTATGGTTTTCTCTTCTTGTAGTGTCCTTGTCTGGCTTTGATATCAGTGTATTTCTGGTCTCATAAAAGGAAATTTGGGAGTATTCCCTCTTCTTTGATTTTTTTGGAAGACTTTGGGAAGGATTGGTAATTGATTCTTTTTTAAATGTTTGGTAAAATTCACTTGTGGCGCCATCTGGTCCCAGGCTTTTCTTTTCTTTTTTAAAGATTTTATTTTTTAAGTAATCTCTCCACCCAACATGGGGCTCAAGCTTACAACCCCAAGACAAAGAGTCGCATGTTCTACTGACTGAGCCAACCAGGTGCACCTGGTCCCAGGCTTTTCTTTGTTGTGATATTTTTTATTACTGAATCAAGCTCCTTACAACCAACTGATCTGTTCAGATTTTCCATTCTTTCTGATTCAGTCTTGGTAGGTTGTATATTTCTAAAAATGCTTCCATTTCTACTAGGTTAGTCAGTTTGTTGGCATATAATCATTCATACTAGCCTCTTATAATCTTTTGTATTTCTGTGGTATCAGATGTAGTATCATAAATATTCTTATAGAGATATTCTACACATTTAAAATAGTATATTTTTTATTCTTTTCCTTACAGAAATGGCAGTATACTATAAATGTTCTTCTGCGTCTTGATTTTAACTTAACCTAAAGCCATTCAATATCAGTACATAAACAGTATTCTTATTTTTTCAGATGCTCATAGTTTTCCGTTGAATGGATATATAATAATTATTTACCCACTCCCCTTCTGTTGTACAATTAGGTTGTTTGCAGGCTTTTTCCATTATAAACAAAGCTGCAGTGAATAGTCCTGTGCTGAGTCATTTCATACATATAACACTTACCTATTTTTGTCCATTGCATAGGTATAACATTTGCAGAATTTCCTCATGGGCCTTCAGAATTAATCCTGCTAAAGAATTCTCCCCACGTGCCTACTTTCTTGCCATTCCATTATTTTTCTTCTTTGCTTTCATCTCCATGCCTCTTTTAACTAGCACTGTCAAAATCCTTTCTGTTTTGCACTTAAGAAACATGAGGTTAATAATGTTCATGTAGAATCTCAAAACTAGATGCAAACACAGGAAACATGCTGAAGATTGATAAGTTATGTAGTGACTACATACAACCATTGTTGCTATCATATCTTTGTTAAAGGCAAGCAGAGAATATATGTTTTGGCTCTGGAGTGTAGCTTTGCTCCTTATTTGCAACTTTGGGTAAAACTGCAGGTTAAGGAGTTTCTACAGTAATAACAAAAAACATGTATTCTTCATGATAGAGCCTGTATATCCCTAGAGCCTGTGTTTTGGCTCTATGTTTGGCTTACGAGCAATACTAATGAATAAAGTCGTCTGGGTTCTCTCCCCAGAAGATTAAAAGTAGTACAAAATAAAGCTAGAACTAGACACTAATAACAGCCTGAAGTGCCGCTTTACAGTGAAGGTGAGGCATCTAAATGATAAAAACATAAAATAACAATCTAAGACCATTTAATGTAGAAGAAATACCCTATATAAGTAAACTGTTCCTGAGGGCACCATAACACGAGTAGCCAATGAACCAGAGTCACTGAAATACTAAATCATGGTTATTCTGTTCTTTTTAAGAAAGCAGAAAAAAGGGGAAGGGGAAGGATTTCTTTATATATAAAAAGATAAAGAATATGTGAAGAAAGATTTTTGTATTACTTTATCTCATCTAATCACCAATCACTTTGAGTAAACATTATCATTCTCATGTTACAGATGAGATTCAAAGAACTTAAGTAATTTGCCCAGGGTTACCCAATTACTCAAACTCAGGTCTAACAGATTCTGAAGTCCTTATTTTTAACACTATATCACACACTGCCTCTCTCGCCATGCTCACTGCTACACTGAGGATTAAAGGGCTGTGAGCCAACCCAGGAACTTAATCCCTGTTCATAACATCTATGGCATGAAAGGGTGACCTGTGTCAAGCAAACTACACATGAATTTTTAAAATCCAACATATTCTTTCCTTGAGTTCTTCCTGTAATTGATTTGTTATCCCTTCAAGTCCTACCTAGCACAATGCAGATAAGAGAAAACATTTCATAAATTTTTGTTGGGTTTTTAACCAGTTTCCCATGTCTTAATATTGTCCATTTAGACTTCTATTTTAGGTGCATCCTTATAATTTCCTAATATTTGGTAAAAATACTTTTATGGAATTAAGACGTCTTTGTCAATTACGTATTATATACAATGGATGAAAGCATTTCCTCCTACAACTCTTGCGGCAGAAAGATCTCTCAAATAATGCCAAACACACACTAGCTACTTAAGAAATTGCCAGTGAATGAATGCATAAATCAATGAATGTACAGTGTGGCTTACAAAAGGTAGCTCAACTTTGGCAAACTGGTTTGCCTGAGGGATCAGAATCTGAAAGTAGACCAATTCACTGAAAATCAATTCACTGAATGAGCAATTTGCCAGTGTTACAGCAAACCTGAAACAAACTGGTGAATTGATTACTTGACAAATTAATCATCTGGTAAATTGATGTTGGCAAACAACTTAATAAGTAAATTGGTTGCTTGAAAAATTGGTCATTGTTTTTAAAGCACTTCTTGAGCAATGACTAAGCCTTGCATTTTAAAAGAAGGGATCTACAGGCGCCTGGGTCAAACCATCTGTAAAGTGTCCAACTCCTGATTTTGGCTCAGGTCACGATCTCAGGGTCATGAAATGGATGGAGCCTTACATCCAGCTCTGTGCTAGCTGTGAAATCTGCTTAAGATCCTCTCTTTCCCTCTCCTCCTGACCCTCCCCATGTTGCTCTTCCACCCCACCCCTCCCCCCAACTCACATGCACACAGTCTCTCAATAAATAAATAAATAAATAAATGAATAATTTTTTT
>NW_023234203.1:0-970 GCF_002007445.2 Ailuropoda melanoleuca | reverse complement strand
GAGAGAAGAGCAAGTGAGAGAGAACACAATTAGAGGAGAGGGGCAGAAGGAGAGAGAGAAGCGACTCCCCGCTGAGCAGGGAGCCTGATGTAGAGCTCTATCCCAGGACCTGGAGATCAGGACCTGAGCTGAAAGCAGAGGCTTAACTGACTGAGCCACCCAGGCACCCCCAATATTATTTTTTTAATTTGGTGCTGTACAGACCCTTTACCCTTTTTATTAGAATAGTTTCTTCCTGAATCACTCTCTTCTGTCGCCTCTTAACACTTACTGTCCTGGTTTTCTTCTTGCTTTGGTGGCCCCAGCTTCTCAGCCATTTATTATCAGCCTCCTTTCCTTCCACACATCCCTCAATTTCTGGTACTCATGTACTCTCCCTAGAAGACCTCATGAGCTCCCATAACTTAACATTTCCATTCATATGATCATTGTCTTAATTTATATCTTGAACCCAGATCATCTCTTAAATCTCAGGCCTCTTTATTCAGCTGCTTATTGGATATTTTTACCCGTTTGTCCATAAGCACTGAACTCTTACGTTCCTCTTGAATCTGCCCTTATTTATTCCCTAATGTAATGGTTAGCACCATGATCTGCCCAGCTGCTAAAGCTAAAAACTGTTGCCCTTGGCTCTTCCCTCTTTGTTACCTTCACAACCAGCCCATCCTGTGAGTTCCTTCTTCCTAAATATCCCTTGAACAATGTGGGTGTTAGGGGCATCAACTGCTCCATACCCTGTGTGGTCGAAAATCTGTAACTTTTGACTCCCCAAAAACTTAACTACTAATAGCCTGCTCGTGACTGGGAGCCTTACCAATAACATAAACAGTTGATTAACACATATTATATGTTATATGTATTATATATTGTATTCTTATAATAAAGTAAGCTAGAGAAAAGAAATGTTATTAATAAAACCATAAGAGAAAATACATGTACAGTACTGTACTATATTTATCAAAAAAAAAAA
>NW_023234202.1:943-1127 GCF_002007445.2 Ailuropoda melanoleuca | reverse complement strand
AAAATCCTGAACCTTTTCATTCATGCTCCCTTACTCACGAGAGATGATGAGCGTTGATATTTCCCTGCACTGTGTGGGGTCTCAAAGACCACTATGGGGCAGTCTCGTCAGGCATCCACAACCACTTTCCCTCATGTATCCCTATTCACGATGGGTGATGATAGTGCTAAGACGGTCCCTGTAC
>NW_023234202.1:488-772 GCF_002007445.2 Ailuropoda melanoleuca | reverse complement strand
TCCCTGTTCACGATGGGTGATGATAGTGCTAAGACGGTCCCTGTACGGTGTTGTTTCTGACGGACGTGTTTTGGGTCTTTTCGTGCCATTGCCGCCAGCAGTTTTGACAGGATTTCCCCAGAGAGCAAGCATTTCGTTGGATGCGGGTTTTGGCCGAATTGTCTTTCTAAAAAGTGCTCTGTTCGTCGTGTTTCACTCACGGTACCAAAGCACCTTGATTCCTGTTCCACCTTCTTTAAGGCCGTCGTGACTTCAAGGGCTTTCCCCTCACACATTGTTACTTG
>NW_023234202.1:0-185 GCF_002007445.2 Ailuropoda melanoleuca | reverse complement strand
CACGAGAGATGATGATCGTTGATATTTCCCTGCACTGTGTGGGGTCTCAGAGACCACTATGGGGCAGTCTCGTCTGGCTCCTGCGACCACTTTCCCTCATGTATCCCTATTCATGATGGGTGATGATAGTGCTAAGACGGTCCCTGTACTGTGTTGTTTCTGACGGACGTGTTTTGGGCCTTTTC
>NW_023234200.1:0-970 GCF_002007445.2 Ailuropoda melanoleuca | reverse complement strand
ATTCAATTGTATGTATAAACCACATCTTCTTTACTCATTCATCTGTTGAAGGATGTCTCAGCTCTTTCCACGGTATGGCTATTCTGGGCATTGCTGCTGTGAACACGGGGGTGCAGGTGTCCCTCGTTTCCTATATCTGTGTCATTGGTGTAAATACCTAGTAGTACAATTGCTGGGTCATAGGATAGCTCTATTTTTAATGTCTTGAGGGAACTCCAAACTGTTTTCCAGAGTAGCTCTACCAGTTTGCATTCCCACCAACAGCGTATGAGGGTTTACTTTCTGCATCACCAAGAAATATTCCATTTAGTTTTTTGTCAGCACGTCTACACTGATTATTCTGAATACCTTGAGATGTTTTCATTTCCCTTCATTGACTCATTATTTTGTATAAAAATGTCATTGATTCTCTGTGTTGTCTTGGGGCACTGTCTTCTCTTAGATGTTTCTGAAAGGACCATAAATTTGAGCTACCAGTCCCCAAGGGCACAAGGATTTGGGGTTTTATTAGATGCAGATGTGCTATAAGACAAATTCTCCTGGGTTTTGAACCATAGCATGCCTGCTTTTCACCCTTGTCCCAGGCTAACTGAAAGCCCACCAGCGACTGGTGCAAAATCCCCCAGGTGCCTCCTACACTACAAAACGGCCATCTTCACTCTCGGAAACATCAGAAGATTGTCACTCTGTGGCTTCCAGGTAAGTCTTGGGCCTTAGATCTGCACTGAGTGTGGAAAAATGGAGGATTGGTTTCAAAGAGAACACAGCACCCTTATGAGCCAAGAAGATGGCAGGATGATAAACAAGCAGTAGTCTTACAGCAGCTGATTTTTCAAACATGAATAATATTTTGTTTCATGTTGCTGTCCAGAATGTTTCCGAATCAGTTAATCACACAATGGGTGATAGATTTTAAAGTAGGCCTGACAAGAGAAGGATATCATGTATATAATAAACATTAAAAAAAAAA
>NW_023234199.1:0-970 GCF_002007445.2 Ailuropoda melanoleuca | reverse complement strand
ACACAACATGCATAATATATAGTAAAATACTAAACATTTATTTTAAATATACATATATATTTAAGAAAACATATAAAAGGATGTTCATTGTAGTAATTCCTTTTTTTTCAGTTTTTATTTAAATTCTAGTTAGTTAACATACAGTGTAATATTAGTTTCAGGTGTACAATATAGTGATTCTTCATAATACCAGAAATTGCAATTAAGGACACTTTGCAAACATCTGTAGTCTTAAGAAGAAGAAATTTTGATGGGAGCAATTATGTTGCATAAATTTTGATTGGAGACTGGAACATTCAGCTACCAACTGCTGCTTCCAAGAGCTACTGTAAACGGAGGCTGGCTGGCTGGTCCACTGCTTCCGGTAAGGCTCTTTAGTAGTATTTCCACAATCTATCTTTCAGCCTTTAGGTATTCAGCTTGAGAACTCTGTGGTGTCAACCCTTCCACCAGTGATTATGCTCTGAGGAACTGATTCAGTGGCTAATCCCACAAAGGAGGAGATAGATAAACCAAAAGGGCAATTTATACATTCCCAATGACTGAGATATCTGGCAGGATAAACAGTACCTGTCATTTCCTTGGATTCTCCCTCCTGATGGGTAAATCAACATAGGGAGACCAAATTATAGATCAGAAGACTGATCTGTGTGCCTTGGACTAAAATAAGGGTCATATAGTTTAGGGATATTTCAACATATGACTCATAACTTGATTATTTTTCCTTGAAAGGTATTTTCCCCCAAATAACTGACACTAGACCATAAAATTTGCCCATGTTCCCTTTTCAGAACTGTAGAAACATATGAATATTCTACTGCTTGGTTCTCTTTAAAAATGAAGGAATTACAAAATCATATAGATAACTTCCCTTCTTTTGTCACTGGTCAAAGTTACCTTAGATATATTTTGATATATTTAAAAATATCCTTTTGTGTGTATGTGTGTGTGTATGTGTGTGTGTGTGTGT
>NW_023234198.1:0-970 GCF_002007445.2 Ailuropoda melanoleuca | reverse complement strand
GAATGAATGAATGAATGAATGAATGAATGACAGATAAATCAGTCTCAGGAAGACTTGGGCCAGCTTTTTGGAAGAGGTCCCTGTGGACCTCCAGACTGTGGATGGCATAACCACTAGGCTGTATTGCCTGAGGGGACTGGCATCCCTAGTTGTGTGTCAGGAGGGACAACAGCCACCTGGCACCTTGGGTCCATGGTCCAGAAGTCAGGGGGACAAAATTCCTCCTGACCAAAGTGGGTGGAGCCCAGCCTGCCTCCAGCTGAGGGGTAAGAGGGAGATGGCACGGGGAACTGGAAGGATTATGGCCAGATATGGCATTTTAAAATTAAATTATTAAAAAAGGTATTTATAGAAAAAATAGTCATAATGTGAGAATGTGTGCATGATAAAATAAGTGAGTAAGTCATATTGGGAAATGGAACTCAGCCTGGCAGAATGAACCTTTGCAAGAAGGAGACTGAGGAGTCCTGTGGATGTTAAGGGGGGTGTGGGGTGTAGCGGGGGCAGAGATACGGGGATAAATGAATGAGGTCTGCAGGGAGAATGTGTTGTTTCTCATCACCAGGAAAAAAGACATAGCTCTGTACCCCACTGAGTAGTTAATCACTGTGTGTTGAATGAATGATGGATTGAATGAATGAGTGAAAGTCCAAGGATGGGTGGAACCCAGACAGACCGAGTCTGCTTTCCCGCTTGCTTTCAGAAAGGGAGATTGAATTGTGATCCCACGTTTGAACTTGAAGAAATGATCCTCGAATCCAAGCCGCTTCACAAAAAGAAGAAGAGGTTGGCGAAGAACAGGTCCAAAGACGGCACGAAGGACAGCTGTCCTCTGGTGAGCGGGGTCTTGGGAGCGGACCGGGAGGGGAGGAATCCTAGAGTCCAGGGAACGCAGAGCAGTGAGGCTGCTTTTTAGGCAGATGGAGGCGTGTCCCTTGGCCTCTCCACACACCTTCATTTGCGCTCAGTA
>NW_023234197.1:0-970 GCF_002007445.2 Ailuropoda melanoleuca | reverse complement strand
CACCCCCTCCCCGGAGGTGACCACTGTCCTCAGATGGCTTGTGGCTCCTTCCAGAGCTTTTCTATGCACTAACATCTACAAGCACTTCTACACTTGTTTTATGTGTGTGTTGTTTTTTTACAGAAATGTTTCACACTATACAGGTTGTTCTTCTATGACTTGTTTTTTTCACTTAACATTTCTTAGAGTTTCATGTCAGTACATAAAGCTCCCAGAAAATTCTTTTTCAAGGTTGCAGGGGCTATCTAGGAATCCAAGTCCTGTGGTCTGTTCTCTCACAGAGGCCAACTTTAAGTGGTACTGCACTGGGGACCTGCGTTCCTGCTTGTCCAGCCCGGACTCCTGCTCCGTATGAAGGTGCCTACTATCCCCTGGGTAGGGCTTAAACTTGTTGGATGGAGATACTCAAAGAACCCCCAGTCTGGCCCAGAATCCTGGCAGGCATGTTAGCCTTTCTGGCCCATGCTCCCCTCCACAGAGGACAGTCTGGATGTAAGGGTCCCTCCAGCTCTGGCAGCTGCAGACGCCAGGCTAACGTCTTTCTCCCTCTCCCCCTCAGTTCTGAGATCTAGCTGGGCTCTCCCATACACAACTTCCCTGACCTTAACGTGCCCTGCAGGCTCCCACTTCTCTGCCTCTGTCCCTGCTGTTCCCTCCACTTAGACTACCCCTACCTTTCATCAAGCCTGCTGAAACTCTACTAATGCCCCTTCCTCTGGAACACAGGCCCAACAGCCACCACCAGCTCTCCCTACTCAGGCTGCTCTGACATTTAGAACCATCTGTGATGGTCACCAGCCACCGTCTGGTGGCCCTGTCAGACCAGCTCCTATCCACCCCACTAGACTGCATGTTCCCTAAGGTTGGGAACTGGACCATACTCACTTCCTGCCCCAAAGCCCAGGTGGGTCTGGCACAGAGCATGCTCCCTGTGGCTCCTCGGCCAGGTGACCTCAGCCACAGGGTCATT
>NW_023234196.1:0-970 GCF_002007445.2 Ailuropoda melanoleuca | reverse complement strand
TTCCTCCCTCCCTCCCTCCCTCTCATCCATCCATCCATCCATCCATCCACCCACCCATCCGGAGGAACCGAGGAACCGGTACCCAGGGCGGCGACAAAGAACCCAAGGTGGGTGTGGCCTGGACAGGTAAGGGCGGGACCGGCGAGGGGATTCCTGGGGGTGGGGCAGAAACACCAGGGCCTGCCCATCCAGCTCTGCTTCTCTGAGCCTCAGTTTCCTTATCTGTAAGATGGGGCGCTCGTGCCACAAAGGCTCCACTCTCTCAGAAGTGCCTTCCACCTCCCCTTCCTCTGTGATCCACCGGGTGCTCGGCCAGTAGAGACTGACTCTCCCCGCGGGTCCACCGCGGCCCAACAGCCAGGCGCCTCCGGACCGAGTCCGACCGCCCTTGACCCCGACCCCACGCGGCCGGGCGAGCGGAGCTGCGGGTCCCCCTTCTTGAGAGCCTCCCCCAGTTCCGCTGAGCTCAGCCAGCCCGGAGAAGTCGCGCGTGGGTTCACACTGGTCGCCCTTTGCGGTTGCAAACCTGCTTTGATGCCCTGGGAGCCAAGGGGGCCCCTAAGTGAGGCACCTCATAAATAATATAGTTTGAAATACTCGATAGAGGGGAAATGGTTCCTCTCGAGGCCTCCTGCCCCCACCCCCGGCCGGGATCCTTTCCAGCTCTCCGGAATGGCGGTCTGGCCCTTTCCCGAGGAACTCGTGACAGCGCGGGGTGTCGGGTGGAGAGAGTGGGGGGCCAGAGGTGTCTACGCGCGGACACACCCCCACCCGCCCGGGGTAAGTTGCAATACAGCCCAACTTGAGCTCTGGGCCCAACTTTCCCCAAATCCGCCTCCCCGCAGAAAAGCCTGCGAGAAGTTGGGGGGACGCCCAGGCCCGCGAGGGTCCGCCACCGCCCCCCGGAACCCCCTGGCCTCCAGGGGCGCGCCCTTCCCGCCGCCGAAGCCGGTGGGGCGTGGACGCCGCT
>NW_023234195.1:0-970 GCF_002007445.2 Ailuropoda melanoleuca | reverse complement strand
GAGTTAGTAAAAAAAAAAAAAAAAAAAGTACAGTTCCTCTGGCAAACTTGGTGGCAATTGCAATTAGTTCTGTAAATTTGGGTTTTGTTTTTACGAGAAGAACCATTGATAGCTTGTAGAAAATAATCACCTCCTGCCTTCCCCCTCCCACTCGGCCCCCATCTACTTATTTGGTTGGTTGTTTCTTGGCACAGATAACACACAATATCCCATTCTCTCCTCATTTACTATCTTTGTAATTTTCCTAATCATATACCTTCCACCTTAGCACCATGAGCTCTTCGATGTTTGTGGTTTAATAAGCGTGGGAAGAGAAGGAAAATGGGAGAAGCCACAGAGGTAATGATTTCATCCTAGGGGCACCTGGGTGGCTCAGTCGGTTAAGCGTTTGCCTTCAGCTCAGGTCATGATCCCAGGGTCCTGAGATTGAGCCCTGCATCGGGTTCCCTGCTCAGCGGGGAGTCTGCTTGTCCCTCTCCCTCTGCCCCTCCCGCTGCTCGTGTGCACTCTCTCTCTCTAATAAATAAAATCTAAAAAAAAAATTATTTTATCCTAAAAATACAGCAGAACGAGGAATCCCAAGCCAACCTAGAAAACTCTCAACACCACCTGCCAATATAAATCTCTTCTTTCATTGATATTGACCCTGTAGTCTTCACTGTCCATCATAAAATGGGCACTTATCACCTCATATTCAGTTTTCATATACTTCTTATACATGTCTTATCTTCTCATTCAGCAGACCTGCAATCTCAGCTTTGCAGGTTTTTGTGTCCCCTTGACAGTGCATGATAACGTTCTAGAATGTCTTATAGGAGTTCAATGAATTCTCACGATACGTTGATTTATATTAACAGTTTCATTATTGTATGTCCCATAGTCTCACATTTCTCACTGAAATCCACTTACAACGTACACTCTTTGTTGTTGGTGTAGTTGACACTTGTGTCTTCTGTTTTTCTCATCCACT
>NW_023234194.1:0-970 GCF_002007445.2 Ailuropoda melanoleuca | reverse complement strand
TATTTCGCATGTAGATAGTCTTGATACCATGCTTCTGCTTTCATTAAAAAATTTACTGTTGTTTGCGTGCACACCCTGTCTTCTTCCCTACGCTTCTAAATCACAATGAACTGCAGAATGAGTTCATATGCTCTGCAGTAGATTCTTATTTTTCTAAGTGAAATTGGCCATTACACATTCGTGGTTAAAAAGATGATTTCTGCTATTCCTAGTTATTGAGTTTTTATGTTTATCCCATTAGTGTGTCAAACTCAGCTTTCTGTTTATTCATTTTCCCAGAATAGTATTGATAATCTCTTGAAAGTTTTCTGCCGGAATCCGTTTTCTTTTCATTTGCCGTTGAGACAGTTTTTCATTGGTTCAAGCACTTTTGATTAGCCATTTTTTCCAGTCAGTTGTGCTCATTCTCTAGGCTCTCTTTCTTGTACTTTCAGCTCTCTTGATAAAAATCATATGAACAAAATATTTGTGTTCTTTGATCTACAAATGCACCGTTACTTTATTTGAAGTATTTATGACTCCTCTAATTTTGATTTCACTTATATAATGTTTCTTTAGAGAATAATGTTAATGGGTATTTGGATTATATTAGGATCCAATTAAACTAGTTAAGGTTGTTACTCCTTAAACATTTGTCTGATTTTTACCCTTAGTTTTTGTTTTTTGTTTCCACTGTGGTTACACATTGAACCCCTAGTTCTTTGCTGGATGCAAAGGTTAAGCCCCACAGATCCTTCTGTCAGGAAGATTTTATTAAAAATAACCCCCCCCAAACTGTGTCACCTGCCCAGACCCCTGCACTGAACCTCAGACTCACATTCAGCTGCCTTCTATTGAGTGTCCAGTGGGTATCTCAAACTGACCATGTGACCAAACTTTTGACTTCCCTCCATGATCTGCTTCTTCCCCAGTTCTCCCTTTCTCAGTAAATGTCAACTTCATCCTTCCAAGAACTCAGGCTAAAATCCTT
>NW_023234193.1:0-3543 GCF_002007445.2 Ailuropoda melanoleuca | reverse complement strand
ATTTTACAATTATTAGTAAATAATTGTACTCACTATGGGCTAACTCTTGGGCTAGATGTGGGGTTTATGGGGGGTGAATGAGCTGAGCAGCTTGTAGCCTTACAACCAAACTACCAATTCTTCCTCAAAATGTGATACGTACTCAACCTTAGGAAACCCCAAGGTTTTCTAGCTGAATATTTGAAAACTTATAAATAGTAAATAAAAGTGATGCATTAAGTTACTTCTTAATGACTTAAAATAATGTCCTCAGGAAGTTCCAAATATATCTTATATGTACAACCAAATAACATTTCACTTATTTGTCTGAAATAGGTAAAATCAGAAATACATATGGTCTTTTTTACATTTCAACCAAAAAAATCCTGGCTTCTGAGAAACCAGCAAGTGTTTGTGTAAGCATTGCACTCTCTTTCATTTTTATTGACTAACTGAATAAATACAAGACACTTTCTTCAGCTGAAAGCAAATTTTTCTTCAATGAATGGTTTCTTCCTAGTTGAAGAACAGTTACTTAGCCTCCTAATTGGTACCAGCTCTATTCATCATATACATCATCAAAGGCCAAACTCCTGCTTATTCCACAAAGCCAGCTATGAGACTGGCATCATGAACGGCTAAAAACGTCTTGAGAAGAATAAATATAGTTTTGGTGGGAGTGAAAGACATTTCTCAGCCTGAAAGAGCTGCTACCTCTTCATCTTTTTCATTTTTAATCTTTTCTATTTTATGACAAGACATTAACTAATACCCTTTTATGAAATGAATGGGTTGATGTTAATTACTAAGCAAGTCTTTTCATTTGCAATAGAGCTAAGCAATTTAACACCTTCCAGCCAATTCCTAGAACAAATGTATAATCGTAATTCTTTCAATGCATTGGTGGAAGTACATAAAAGCCCCTGGAAATTGTTCATTTTGCTTACATGAAGCTGTTAACTCAGTTAATTACAAGTCATTGTCTTGCTATTATTTTTTTATATATTTTCTTTCAACACAGCCATAATATTTAGTGAGAACCATGCACACTTGGGTGCAGTTAAAGAAAGGGAGCGACTCAAGAATGATCATAGCTGGGAGAGGGCATATGAGAGGGCCCATGGTCCTCATACTCACCATCATCTTTGACTTGCTTATAGATACTGTGTATGTCATGCCTGCCTGCCCTGGCACACAGCTCTACATTGCCCAGGAAGAGATATACCAGCAGCCTATGGAGTCTTGCACTTGATCTCCTCTCCAACCAAGTCTTCCTGCTCTTACAGCCCAGATCACATGCCACATGATGATGTAACAGGGACTGACTGACTGACTGAATGAATGAATGAAAACCAAATGAAGAATTTATATAGATTTTTATTTTTATTTTTTTTTAAGATTTTATTTATTTATTTGACAGAGATAGAGACAGCCAGCGAGAGAGGGAACACAAGCAGGGGGAGTGGGAGAGGAAGAAACAGGCTCCCAGCAGAGGAGCCTGATGTGGGGCTCGATCCCATAACGCTGGGATCACGCCCTGAGCCGAAGGCAGATGCTCAACCGCTGTGCCACCCAGGTGCCCCTATATAGATTTTTAAATGATCACTTTAATCCAGTTATTCTAATTTGGGGGGGTAGTGGGGCTTCTTCCGCAGTGGTGGCACAGACTAATAGTCTAACCATAAAAGTCTCTCTAACAGTGACTTTGTTCGTAGACTTTGTAAATATGACACAAGTGGTGTATTTGAGGGGTTTGGAGTAGTTGTTAAATTACTGGTAGCCTGAAATCAATCATGGTGGTTATTTACACCATGGAAACTGGCAAATACAATCAGGGCCGCCCCCCTTTTTTGAGAGCCTATTTACCAAAACACTCTTGCAAAGCCCTCCATAAAGCTCTGACACAAAATATAAGAAAAGTATCCTCAATGTTCCCAACTTTGTAGCAATCTACTCATGATGTGCCACTCACGTTTTCTTTCCAAACTCTTTTTGTAGATATGTTTTCATCAAGTCTACTTCTTAGGATTATGTATTTAATAAAAGTATTAGCCATTTTGTAAATAAGTACTTCTTTTAATAAGTTGAAAATGATTGCCTTAAAATCCCAATGATTTTAGTCATCAAGCTATGGCCTCCTTATCAATACACTTCATGATTTTATAGCCTTTGGTTGAAATCCCTTCTCAGCCTTGAAAAGCCTATTTATTTAGACTCCACATTTTGCTGTTCTTCCTCTCAGCTCTTCAGACTTTCCTCTGGCCAGCTTTCAGTTCACTCTTTTCTCAAAGGCTGCAATCTGAACCATTTCTGGTATCTCACTTGCAGAGGAAAAATTCTGCAACATTCCCACAGCAGCATGATGCCTTTCACTTTTTTGTTCTTACTTATGAGTAATACGCATTCATTTTAACAACAGCACAACAAAACATCAGCCTCCACAAACAAAGATAATAAGCTCAGACCATATCCAAAGAGATGAATGAAGTTATATATAGATACATATGAAGATATGTATGGACAATCATATCCAAGACTGGTTCAAGTTTATTTTTACTCAGAGCAGGAAAAGAACCACAATAGATTGTTAATTTCAGATTTACAGAAAAAAATGTTCATAGGAAAGTGTGGAAATCTCTTAATAATGCTCTTTTTCTAATATTCCAGGAAAGTTTATTTTTCCTAATAAGTCTACTTTTGGGCAGTCATTTCGATGTTCTCTTATTTAGCATTACCAATGAAAATAAAAAGCATTCTGGAAAATTAATATCAAGAATATCAGATTTGTCAGCTTCTTTTAACTATACACTGATTAACATCTATAACATACTCGATTAAGGCAGATGACTAAGGCCAATTAATTATGTATTTTTCCTTTGTAAGACTGTTTCACAAGTATTTAAACATCCTTTTTAAAATCAAGCTTTATCATCTATATTTATACCGTCTTTCCCTTTACTGTTTAAAAAAAAAGAAAAAGAAAAACTTTCTGGTATCAGTTGGAAAAGCTTCACTTTCGTGGGTAATGTCAACTCATAAACATGCCTATCGTGCTTAAAGAGAGCTGCGTGGTAAGAACATTGAGTCCTGTTTTGTTTTTTTTTTAAGTTCTAATAATTTGTTGATTTTAAATCTTCAAACTATACTAAATTGCATGGCAAGAAACTACCGGAATCTAATTTAAGCTATATACCCTAAGACATGTTCATGAATAATCACACCCCTAAGCAGAAGGTTTTCCCCAACTAAGCAGTGAGAAAGTCTCTGGAACTGTATTGAAAATCAGGGTGTTGGTTTTTTTTTTTTCCTTTTGTGTAAATAAATACTCTCAATTTTAGGGTAGATTTTAAGTAAAAAAAAAAAAAAAATGAACGCAAGGTTTGAAAAAATTCCCAAGGTATCCTGTACTCCTTGTACAAAATGTGCAAGATTTAAAGCACATGAAGCTAATTCTACCTAATATAGATAGAGACACCAAAAAAGTCCAATTCAGACTTCCCAAGTTATTTTTTTGTTTGTTTTTTTGGTTTTTTAAAAATTTTTTATTATGTTAGTCACCATACA
>NW_023234191.1:0-970 GCF_002007445.2 Ailuropoda melanoleuca | reverse complement strand
GTCTTCTCTGTTCTTGACATTCCTTTTTACCTTTGTAGTTATATATGCTGATGAATAGCATTTTTTTTTTTTTGAGAGAGAGAGTGTGTGCATGCTCAGGGAAAAGGGAGGAGGGAGAGGGAGAGAGAAAATATTAAGCAGTCTCCATGCCAGCACAAAGCCTGATGCAGGCTGGATCCCACAACCTTCAGATCAAGAGCTGAGCTGAAATCAAGAGTCAGATGCTTAAGGGGCTGAGCCATTCAGACACCCCTAAATAGCAATTCTAAATTGAATGTATTCAAGTGCATAAAAATTTCCTCTATGGTCAGTGGGATTTTGTTTTGTTTTATCTTGCTTACCCAATCTTTCCTATCCTAAGTCCAAAGATAAACTCATATTATAGTCTAAAGTTTATTGCTTGTCTTTCTGAATTGGACAAGATTATCAATCTGGAAATAATTTTTAAATACAGTGTGACATAGAGTGTAAAATGCCATTTTCCTCATATGTATATGCTATTGAACTGTGATCATTACTTAAAAAAACATTTATTCACAACATTGCATGGGTCGCATATGTCAGATAAATGTTTTATTTCTAGGCTTATTTATCCTTGTGCACGTACAAATCTGTGGTATTGTTTATACATGATTAACGGCATATATTTAAAGTGTAAATTTTAGTTACTATTGACAAATATATAAGCCCATGAATCCATTACAAAATCAAGATAATGAAAATATTCACCATTCTGTAAGGATTCCTAGTGCCTGTCCATAATTATTTCTCTCCTGCCATTTTGTCAGTCCCCATATCATTCCCAGACACTGATCTGCTTTCTGTCAAAATAGATTTGTTTGAGGGGTGCCTGGGTGACTCAGTCGTTAAGCTGCTGCCTTCGGCTCAGGGTGTGGGCCTCTTCCTCTCCCACTCCCCCTGTTTGTGTTCCCTCTCTCTCTGGCTGTCTCTCTCTCTGTCAAATAAATAA
>NW_023234190.1:0-820 GCF_002007445.2 Ailuropoda melanoleuca | reverse complement strand
CTGCCTCCGGGGAGCAGCCCTGAGCTGCCCCGGGAGCTCTGTTCTTGCTCTACACACAGTTCTAACACTCTAGCTGCGCTGGTTCTCCAGGCGTGGAAACTTACTAGGCAAGCAATGACTGCTTTGCCACCTGACGCTAAAGAAAACAACAACCAAAAAGCAGATGGTGGCACTCAGAGAATATTCTAGTCTGGGACTGGCTAGGATGAGGGCAGGTCGTTCTCCTCGCTCCGCAGCTGTGACTCTGGGCCCATCATTCCTTCTCGCCGGGACTGGGGGTGCGGGAGATGGCGGGGTGAGCCCCTGCCTGGGCTGGGCTCGCCGCAGGGCTTGCCCCTGAGCTGCCAGGAGCGAGCTTGCCCTGGGCTGCCGCTGCTGCTGCGGCTCANGCTGCGGCTCAGCTTGGCTTCTGTGCCGTGGTTTCTGCCGCCTAGAGCATTTCATAGTTTTTAATGACTGAGGCCCTCGTTCAGGCCATGTTTGTGGCCTCATAACGGCCTCTGGTCCACATCACTTTCTCCAATCCCTCTTTTTTATTTCCACCAAAAAGAGCTCCCTAAATGCAAATCTGATCATTTTACTCCCAGTTAATATCCTCTAATGATCCCACAAGCTACAGGATTTCATGCAGACGTCTATAGGAGGTTCTTCATGACGGATCCACACGTACCCCCAGCCCACGCCTACCCTTCCTGCCTCTCATTTTTAGCGGGAGCAACTGCTCACAGCTTCCTCCAGGCTCCAGGCTCTGTATTTCATAGTTCTGTGCTTTGGCTCATGCCGTTCCTTCTTCTGGAATGCTCTTTCTTCTTGCCATTTG
>NW_023234189.1:0-970 GCF_002007445.2 Ailuropoda melanoleuca | reverse complement strand
AGAAGTGAGGGGAGAAAGAAGGCTAAAAAAAAAAAAAAGGGTCAAGTCGTGGAAATCCAAAACCATTAATCTGCCAAAAGAGAGGAAATGAGTGACTATGTGCAGAGGATATTAATTAGAAGAGATTCAAATAATTTTCAGTACTGAATTATCGAATTTTTTTTTTTTTTTAGTAAGCATCCTCAAATCGCCCTATGCCACTTCAGTAGATTTAACAGTAAAGGAGTATAATGCTGATAAGAATGGTGCTCTCATTTAATGACACTGTGTGGCCCCATTCACCTGTTAACACAAAGTGCCCTGTGGGAGTTTTAGAAAAGAGACATGTCCAAAGTACACAATAGCATATAGAATTTGAACCCAGGACTTTTGAGTCCCAAATCTGGGTCCTTTCTATTTATACCAGCTGAGTCCTGATAGAAAAAAAGACCAGAAAAAAAAAAGACAAAAAAAGGTAGGAATGATCATGGTCTAGATCTGAGACTGAAACTGGATATTGCTCCTTGCTAAGCTGGTAAAGGATGAAAGCCTTTGTTGGCAGAGACACTGAGTGCATTTCTAAGTCACACTGTGAAACAAAGGTAAATAATACTCCCTATGTGCAGAGAACATAAACAACATACTTCTTTCCCAAATGCTGTTAAAAGTTTAGTTTAATGAGTTTCAGCACACAATATTCACTAACAAAGAAAGAGGAATAGCTGGGGAGTGTGTAATGCTTGATACCAATCTTTGCACATTGTCTCAGTGGTAGATGGGATGCAGTGACCCCAGGCAGGGCTATGTGTATGGAATTCCAGTTTCTTCTCTGCTGCAAGTGTCAAAATCACAAGATAAATTCAGTTAAAGCTTCTCATATTTATCTCTACCCCAGAATTCTAAAAAATGTATCAAATAGGTTGTTACATCTACAGTACTTTTTTTCCCCACAACATACCAAGCTGTCATTGGGAAGATTTTTTTTTTTTTT
>NW_023234188.1:0-969 GCF_002007445.2 Ailuropoda melanoleuca | reverse complement strand
GGGGAAGAAACAGGTGTTGGGGGCGGGGAGTGACATTGGTTAGAGATGCGAGGGGTGAGCAAGGACAGTGCTATTTGCTCCTGATGGAAGAGACCATTCAGAGGAGAGTCAGGGATTCCCATGCTATTGAGTCAAAGCAAAGAGCAAGGTGAAGCTGTCTGTCTAGAAATAGGAGGACTGCAGGAAGGGGGGTATCAGGGCCACACCAATCCACACGTGTACGGTGTTTAAACTAGTGACAAGGCCCTGAACGTGGACCTCCTTTGGAGACAGAGGAGCCTACTTTATTTCTGAACGGGAAGGGCTTCCCGGTCATCAGCTTGCCCACTGGAGTGTGGGAGAGAGTGTGGGACTCTGCGGTGAGCAGACCCTGTGTTCAGACGTCAGCTCTGCTGCTTCCTAGCTAGGCGGCTTGGGGCAATTTTACCTCTGAGTCTCCTTTTTGTCTCCTGGGAAAAGGGAGTCAGATCTCCCTCACAAGCTTGCTAGGAGGATGAGTAGGAAAAGGGCTCCGCCGGGTGCCCGACGCATTACTGTTACTATCGCCTCTAGGATTCACACACCAGTTAGAACGACCCCCCGGCCCAATCCAGCCCATCACCTGCTTTTGTAGGGAAAGCCTGATCAGCGCTCAGTCGCACCCACTCATTTGCATATTGTCTGTGACTGCTTCCCCACTAGGACAGCAGAATTAAGTCACTGTGACAGAGAGGGCATGGCCCACAAAGCCAAAAATAATTATCACCCGGCCCTTTATAGGAAAAGTGTGTCAACCCCTGATTTAGGGCTGTCTACCTCATTTCCTTGGCTGATGACCGGAGAGATTTCCTCCCCCATTTTTCCCCTCTGGTTTTATTGAGGCGTACCTGACACATAAAATTGTAAGACATTTAAAGTATACCATGTGATTATTCGATATATGTATCCATTGTGAAAGATTTTTTTTCTCTGAACCCAGAAGACCCAGAC
>NW_023234187.1:0-969 GCF_002007445.2 Ailuropoda melanoleuca | reverse complement strand
GCAACTAATGAATCATCGAACTTTACATCAGAAACCGGGGATGTACTATATGGTGACTAACATAATATAATTTAAAAAAAAAATCATTTAAAAAAAAAAGAAAAAGAAAACTGGTTAGCATGGGGTCTAGCTCCATTTCATAACATTCATAAATTCATGAATTCTCTCTACTCAAACCCTTTTGTTGAGTCTGCCCACCCTCCACACCCCTTACTTTCTTGCAGTGATTTTTTTTGCCTCAGAGATGGATCATCCCTTCCTACAATTAAGTTGCATATTTCTCTTTTTTAAAGATTTATTTAATTATTTTATAGAGAGAGAGCATGCATGCACTTGTGGGGGAGGGGCAGAGGGAGAGAATCTCAAGCAGACTCCCCGCTGCATGCAGAGCCTGACACTCAGCTCAGTCCCAGGACCCATGAGATCATGACCTGAGTCAAAATCACAAATGGAACACTTAACCGACTGAGCCACTCAGGCTCCCCAAGTTATATACTTCTAACAATTTTCTACAGTTCCAAGCACAGAATTTAGAACACAGTAAGTATTCAATACATTTTTTGATTAATTGAATTTCTATTTATGTAATTTTTTATAACCTAGTCAGTTTGGTAACTTCTTCCAGCACATTAAAAAGCACCATAGATAACCAAAATAAGCTTCTTAGAACTATGGCACAGCTCATAAGAAGGCAATTTGTATATAAAAGAAAGTATAGAAAGTAAATTGAGTTGTGGCATTTTGAAGTCTGTATATTCAAAGAATTTTATCACTTAAATACTTCAGTCCTGGGACTCCTGAGTGGCTCAGGCGGTTAAGCATCTGCCTTTGGCTCAAGTCATGATCTCAGAGTTCTGGGATCAAGTCCCACGTCAGGCTCCCTGATCAGTGGGGAGCCTGTTTCCCCACTCCCTCTACCTCTCCACCCACCCGCACCCCTTGCATTCTCTTTCTCTCTCTCTCTCTCTC
>NW_023234186.1:0-969 GCF_002007445.2 Ailuropoda melanoleuca | reverse complement strand
CCTTACAATCTGACTTCAGAGGCCATATTCATCTGCAACTCCGGGAAGAGAAAGAAAGGAAGGGAGTGCTCCCAAAATGTTTGCCCCTTAGCCCCATAGCCCATATAGGTGTGGCCAAGGATGCCATGGTGTCCACATCCTGGAGTAAAAGTCCTCTTCCCTCAGGTTGGCAGTGGTCTTCACACTGGGATCTGAGTGCCCTTAGGCATATGCAGAGGCTTTCCAAGACTTATGTGGGCACAGTCAGTTTTAAGGGGACCGACTTCCAAGTTCTCACCCTCCCTGTGTACTTCCCTGATACGGCTCTTCTTGTAAACTTAGCAGGGAGAGACTGGCAGGCTCTCCCTCTCGCCTCACTCCCACACTAGCCCTTCACATTTACAACAGAAAAGTACACCTCTTATCCTTCCCACGGGTTGATAAGGTGCATTGCCCCAGGTCGTAAACCTCTAGGGCCAAACAAAGGCACAGTTGGAAATTCTGGAGCTGAGAAACTAAATAACTCTAATGACTGCATAACATGGTCTTTGAAATCAAATGTTTCTAATTCTTTGCTTTCAACAAAACAAACACTAGTAGAGCTGTTGGATCCTTACAAATCATTGTTGAGGTTTGAGCACTACATGACCTCTGGCAAATCATTCAGGAGTTTGAGAATTGAGTGACATTGCTATAATAAAACACTTCAGATATTTGTGTGAACAAGATTATTCAGGGCTTACATCTATTAAAATAGAACTACTGTAGAACTAAATAAAGGAACCCTCATTTAAAATGGAGTGGGGTGGGGTGGGGCGCCTGGGTGGCTCAGTCAGTTAGCGTCCAACTCTTGATTTCGGCTCTGGTCCTGATCTCACAGTCGTGAGATCTAGTCTTGTGCCCTGCGAGGAGCCTGCTTAAGGTTCTCTCTTTCCCTCTTCCTCTGCCGCTCCCTGCTGCACAAGGGCTCTGTCTCTCCCCCTCTAAAAA
>NW_023234185.1:0-969 GCF_002007445.2 Ailuropoda melanoleuca | reverse complement strand
CTTAATTCTGGAGACACTGGGATTTAGCTGTGGTTTAAAGGAGAAAATGACCTTCAATTGGTTAAGCTTTCCTTGAGTATCCATTAGCCACAAAACAAGGCTGGGTGTTGCAGCAAAATCCTAAAAAAAAGGAGAAAGAAGGAGATAATAGAGGTGAGTAAAGCAATAGAAGTCTATAAAAAATCTGTAACTATGTGAATTCTGCAAGTGATTGGCACACATGACCGTGACATCAAAGAGAAGAGGAGAGGTAATTCTGCCTAGAGTAAGGGGTTAGGGCTGTAGAAAAGGGCTGTCAAAGAAGGTGGCATTTGTAGATGTGGAAGACCGGTTGATCTGGCCCAAATTGCTTGTTTGTTTTATTCATTTATTTATTTAGGTGCAGATCTGATGAATAATTTAAATCATGACATAAGAACTGCTAAAAGCAGTAATTTGCTTTAATCTTAACACGCACACGCACGTACTTTCTTAGGGTCTATATACACTATACACTCCATTTTGGCTGTACGTTCAAAGTCATCCCTGCAATGGGAAGGCAAATTCAATTCTCCTAACACCTTCTGCTTTGGGAAACTGGACTGGTTGGGAGTGGGAATCAGGGGCCACGACTCATTCCCAAAACTTTGGGCTTCAGGAACTGCAGGGGATCATTCTTATATTAGATCATTGAGCCTTCGGGAGGATATCTCACTTTATTCATCTTACCCCAGAACAGCCTAATACAGTACTTGGCACCCAGTAGGCAATCATTTGTCAAATAGATTTTAAGCATGCGCCTTTTCCCCATTAGAGGACAATCAACCCATTACCACGTTATGCTTCTTCTGGCAGTTTCATTCAGCTCTGATCTCAGTAGTTGGAAAAACAGCAGAAAGAATGGGGCCATAGCTTCCTGAGAGTGGAGCTATGCACCGGCGGGGCCAGGCGGGGGATGGGGCGGGGGTGCGAGGAAGGAAGGCAAGGGAG
>NW_023234184.1:0-969 GCF_002007445.2 Ailuropoda melanoleuca | reverse complement strand
TCCTGGCATTTACCATGGCTATGAAGAATCAATCCATCTTCTCTTGAATTTGTTAGAACTTTAAATTTTCAGTCCTCTGGTAATTTTCTAAGAAAGTGTACATGGGAGATAATTTTTTGAGCCTTTCCAAATGTCAAAGTGTCCTCCTTCTCCTCATTTGATGAATACAGTTTGGATGAGTGTAAAATTCTAGATTGGAAATGTTTT
Organism: Ailuropoda melanoleuca; assembly: GCF_002007445.2. Classification (NCBI taxonomy): domain Eukaryota; kingdom Metazoa; phylum Chordata; class Mammalia; order Carnivora; family Ursidae; genus Ailuropoda; species Ailuropoda melanoleuca. The sequence goes on along the minus strand of NW_023234184.1, from coordinate 762 downwards.
TTCTTCCGAATTTTGAAGGCATAGTCTTTTCTCCTTATCGCCTGTTGCTATTGAGAAGTCCTCAGCAAACACAAATCCTCTTCTTTGGTTTGGACCTACTTCTTTGGAAACTTATGAGTCTTTGCTTTGTCCCCTGTATTCCGAAATTTAACAGTGATATGCCTTGGTGGGGGGTCTTTGTTTACTGTTTTTATGTAGCGCTGGGTATTTTGTAGGTACTGGGATGTCCTTGTAATCTACAACAATTTGCATTTTTTGGGGAGCTGGTGGGGATGGGGGTGGGGAACAATAGATTTTAGCTATGTTAACATGCTTGCTTAATTACCCTGTTTGAAAGACCTCTGCTCTTTTAGTCAGATGTAAACCAGAGATTATCACTTTTACATTCTGCAGAAATAACCTCAAATTTTCTTTCAAGGGGGAGAAAGGGATCTAAGGATCTAACTGCTCCTCTAACAGCTTCCACTCAGTGCTTTCTCTCCATTTCACTTCCAGTTCTGGAGGTGGTGCTGGCAGTTCCTGACCCTTGTGTGGGTTCTGGCTGTAAACTGGATTGGGTCTCAGCTTTCTCTATCCGTGGATTGGGATTTGGCTCTCCAGGACCTGCTATAAATACCTGTATATGTTCTAACTTCCAAAGTTGTGTTATTCTTTTCTCCTCTTTCCATACTTGTTGATTTGTATTTAAAAAAAAAACAGGGGCGCCTGGGTGGCACGGCGGTTAAGCGTCTGCCTTCGGCTCAGGGCGTGATCCCGGCGTTA
>NW_023234183.1:0-969 GCF_002007445.2 Ailuropoda melanoleuca | reverse complement strand
TCGCGGCCACGTTGCAAGTACCCTTCTTGGCTCTCCTAAATGCTGTTGCCTCTGAGACTTCTTTCACGGTGGACGATCTCGGCTTGCCCGGGGCGCCTTAGTCCGCTCCGAGCACCCCAGCTGCTCAGGACCTGTTTACCTGCTTGGGGACCCAGAACCTCGTGTCCACAGCATCCAAGTCCTTCGTGGTCCTATCTCCACCGGGTATAACGCAATTTGCCACCGACCGTCAGAGCATCACGCGGGGGAGCTCCGCAGCTCCCCAGACAGTCTCAGGGGCCCCAGGCTTCGTCCTCTCCCATCCCCATTGCGAGGCAGCACCCCCATTTCCTCCCTTAGTCAGCATCAATCAGTCACCTCCAAAGCACAGTTACCTCCACCCCTACCCCGTGATGATTTTGAGGAGCCCAAATCAGGCGGGAGTGAGGTGGCATCTCCAAATTTCAACAGGACCAAGGCTGTTTGCCAAGGGGGTGGGGGTCCTCTCCTTGGGCACTGGGACTTCCAAAGGTCAGTGATCCCAGATTGTGCCAACGACGGGCAAACACTCTTCCCCTGGATTATCAGGCGTCAGTGAGAGAAGACGCCACCCTCCCCTGTTCCTTGGTTGTGATGGGGCCCTGGGGAAGACGGCGCCGTACCGGCCATGGATTGGCAGTGTTCCCCCCCGCCCCGGGTGGCTCAGGCCTGCGCGGTCAGGGAGAGATAGGAAACTAACACACTGACCGCATTTCCAGCCCCCAGGCCCAGAGAGAGCAATTTGATGAGTGGTCATTTCAGACATATTTCTGTGCATATTTGCACACCTGTCAGCATATATACACTGATGGAGTGAGTTGGTGTCCTTTTACACCAATTTTTCTCCATAGCTTGTGTCTTCTTAAAAATGGGTCTTGAGAGGCACCTGGGTGGCACAGAGGTTAAGCGTCTGCCTTCGGCTCAGGGCGTGATCCCGGCGTTATGGGATCG